>NC_052622.1:34575583-34708956 GCF_016545825.1 Eucalyptus grandis | reverse complement strand
AATTAGAAATGGAAATGAACGAGAACGTAAGTAGCAAATTCCATGCACTACATTAATGAGAATGAGGACGTAGCTTGTAAGTAGCAAAGTCCATGTAGGCGCACCTCGCTTCCCCCTCTCTCACCCTTTTTACCCGGTCTTCTCGGCCTTTCTTAGCCTATGGAAAGCAGCAAGGAGCGTGAAAGAGGAAACAAGGTGAGCAACGCCGAGAGAGGAGAGAAAGATGAACATTGTTGGGAGAGCTGCCGCCACTTCCCTCCTATAAAAGGAGAGCGAGAGACGAAGCATTCTAAGCATTCTGCAGTCCAATGGAGGGAGATCAATGTGCCGTTGCGAAGATGGAGGTGCTGAATCAGCACATTGTGGAATATTTCAAGTTTCTCGGCATCAATCCCGAGCAGTTTTTGGAGTGGGCAACTCGCCAGCCCTTTGACGCCGTTCCCTTGACCACAGCCTGGGTGGCCCATCTCCACTACCACCTCTTCAACGTCCTTCGCCTCTTGTGAGCCCTTGAACTCTTTTGGCTTAGGTGCATAACTACGTGGTTGCACGGTGATCACCCCATTCACGCGTGTGGCTTCAACTCCAGGTTGTGCAGGGGCACATGTCAGAAGCAAGATCAGGGTCGGCATGGCTGCGACACGGAGTAGGTGAACAACTCCAGGTTGTGCGGGGGCTGGCCGAGCATGGATCGAGATTTGGTCACTGGTCGTGCATTGGTCGTGCAATGGTCGTGCACTAGTCGTGCACTGGTCGTGCATTGATCGTGCCGGAATCTTCCCCCGAATTGCGCATGGACGGATCGTGCACGATTCACGAATCGTTCATGGACTGGAAGTGTCCGTACGAACACTCGAAGGGGACTTCATCCGCGAGAGAAGACACGTGGGCCTGTCCAGTCCAGAGACCCACACTTGCTGAACCCGATAGCCCGCGAAATCTTTCCTTGAGAGGTCAAGAACCGAACAGCTCGAATTCTGCGGCGGGAGCTATCCCTTCACTGACATTGAGCTTGGCATGCCCGGCGTCGGAAACAGCACCCGAGCAACATGAACAGCGCCTAATAGTGGCGCCGCAACCGGCTCCCCGGCAAGCCGTGAAGCCACCGCGGACAACAAGTGTTCAAATCTTGCCAAAGATTCGCTTAACCATCGAGAGAAGCGGTAAGGATCGATCAAGGCTATGCGCAACAAACGCCCTTGCGCGTGACTCGGATGGTCTTGGATCATACTTCGTCCATAGGCTATGTCAAAAGCGTTGTATTCATATGTAACTCTTGTCTAATCTGTATCATGTGCAACATTGTCTCCCCACATAAGTTGAACTAATTTGCGTATGTTAAAACTCTTTTGACTTGTAGCTATCAAATTTGAATGAATTACACCAAATACAAACAACGAACACATAAAATCTTGCTCGTTGCTATTGGGATGGCATCGGCGACACGCAAATAACGAACACATATAAGCTTGCTCGTTGCTATTGGGATTGGCATCAAGCGACGGGGTAGGAGTCAAAGACTCGAATCTAGAAGATTAGTGCACCCACCGGTAATGCGGAAGGATTTCCAATTCTCCATCATAGAAATCCAATTGTCGCACCACACTTTTTGGGACATTTTAGCTTGCACGATGTAGACTTATATGGAAAACGCTCAATTCGTTTGCATGAACGAACTAATTACATTTAGAAAGGTACGTAGAAGGAAGTGCTTAGTACGTAAGCAAGCGATGCCGTGACCTTGATGATAAGTTCGGAGTGCTTGGTGCGAACTAATTAGAAATGGAAATGAGCGAGAACGTAAGTAGCAAATTCCATGTAGTACATTAATGAGAATGAGGACGTAACGTAAGTAGCAAAGTCCATGTAGGGGCGCACCTCGCTTCCTCCTCTCTCACCCTTTTACCCGGTCTTCTCGGCCTTTCTTAGCCTATGGAAAGCAGCAAGGAGCGTGAAAGAGGAAACAAGGTGAGCAACGCCGGAGAGGAGAGAAAGATGAACATTCTTTGGAGAGCTGCGGCCACTTCCCTCCTATAAAAGGAGAGCGAGAGACGAAGCATTCTAAGCATTCTGCAGTCCAATGGAGGGAGATCAATGTGCCGCATTTGGGAAGATGGAGGTCTTGAATCAGCACATTCGCTATATCTCAAGTTTCTCGGAATCAACCCCGAGCGGTTTTGGAGAGGGCAACTCGCGGCCCTTTGACGCCGTTCCCTTGACCACCGCACTCGGGTGGCCCATCTCCACGACCACCTCTTCAACGTCCTTCGCCTCTTGTGAGCCCTTGAACTCTTTTGGCTTAGGTGCATCGGTACGTGGTTGCACGGTGATCACCCATTCACGCGTGTGGCTTCAACTCCGGGTTGTGCGGGGCACATGTCGGAAGCAAGATCGGGGTCGGCATGGCTACGACACGGAGTAGGTGAACAACTCCCGGGTTGTGCGGGGCTGGCCGAGCATGGATCGAGATTTGGTCACCGGTCGTGCATTGGTCGTGCAATGGTCGTGCAGACCGGTCGTGCACCGGCGGTCGTGCATTGTTCGCGTAGGAATCTTCCCCGTATTGCGCATGGGCGGATCGTGCACGATTCACGAATGGTTCATGGACCGAAAGCGTCCGTACGAACACTCGAAGGGACTTCATCCGTGAGAGAAGACACGCGGGCTCGACCAATCAAGAGACCCAGACTTGATGAACCCGATAGCCCGCGAAATCTTTCCCGAGAGGTCAAGAACCGAACAGCTCGAATTCTGCGGCGGGAGCTATCCCATCACCGACATTGAGCTTGGCATGCCCGGCGTCGGAAACAAAGACCCGAGCAACAAGAAGGCGCCTAATAGTGGCGCCGCACCGCTCCCGGCAAGCCGTGAAGCCACCGCGGACATCAAATGTTCAAATCTTGCCAAAGATTCGCTTAACCATCGAGAGAAGCGGTAAAGATCGATCAAGGCTGTCCGCAACAACGCCCTTGCGCGTCACACGGACGGTCTTGGATCATACTTCGTCCATAGGCTATGTCAAAAGTGTTGTATTCATATGTAACTCTTGTCTAATTTGTATCATGTGCAACATTGTCTCCCCACATAAGTTGAAGTAATTTGCGTATGTTAAAACTCTTTTGACTTGTAGCTATCAAATTTGAAAGAATTACACCACATACAAACAACGAACACATAAAATCTTGCTCGTTGCTATTGGGATTGGCATCGAGCGACACGCAAATAACAAACACATATAATCTTGCTCGTTGCTATTGGGATTGGCAACAGGCGACGGGGTACGACTCAAAGACTTGAATCTAGAAGATCAGTGCACCCACCGGTAATGCGGAAGGATTTCCAATTCTCCATCATAGAAATCCAATTGTCGTACCACACTTTTTTGGGACATTTTAGCTTGCATGATGTAGACTTATATGGAAAACGCTCAATTCGTTCGCATGAACTGAACTAATTACATTTGGAAAGGTATGTAGAAGGAAGTGCTTAGTCTGTAAGCAAGCGATGCCGTGACCTTGATGATAAGTTCGGAGTGCTTCGTCTGAACTAATTACAAATGGAAATGAACGAGAACGTAAGTAGCAAATTCCATGCAGTACATTAATGAGAATGAGGACGTAACTGTAAGTAGCAAAGTCCATGTAGGGCGCACCTCGCTTCCCCCTCTCTCACCCTTTTTACCCGGTCTTCTCAGCCTTTCTTAGCCTATGGAAAGCAGCAAGCAGCGTGAAAGAGGAAACAAGGTGAGCAACGCCGGGAGAGGAGAGAAAGATGAACATTCCGGAGAGCTGCCGCCACTTCCCTCCTATAAAAGGAGAGCGAGAGACGAAGCATTCTAAGCATTCTGCAGTCCAATGGAGGGAGATCAATGTGCCGCCGCGAAGATGGAGGTGCTGAATCAGCACATTGCGGAATATCTCAAGTTTCTCGGCATCAATCCCGGCAGTTTTGGAGAGGGCAACTCGCCGGCCCTTTGACGCCGTTCCCTTGACCACCGCTTTGGGCGGCCCATCTCCACGACCACCTCTTCAACGTCCTTCCCCTCTTGTGAGCCCTTGAACTCTTTTGGCTTAGGTGCATCGGTGCACGTGGTTGCACGGTGATCACCCCATTCACGCGTGTGGCTTCAACTCCGAGGTTGTGCGGGGGCACATGTCGAAGCAAGATCGGGGTTAGCATGGCTACGACACGGAGTAGGTGAACAACTCCAGGTTGTGCGGGGGCTGGCCGAGCATGGATCGAGATTTGGTCACTGGTCGTGCATTGGTCGTGCAATGGTCGTGCACTGGTCGTGCACTGGTCGTGCAGGAATCTTGCCCCGTATTGCGCATGGACGGATCGTGCATGATTCACGAATGGTTCATGGACTGAAAGCGTCCGTACGAACACTCGAAGGGGACTTCATCCGCGAGAGAAGACACGCGGGCCTGTCCAGTAAAGAGACCCAGACTTGCTGAACCTGATAGCCCGCGAAATCTTTCCCCGAGAGGTAAAGAACCGAACAGCTCGAATTCTGCGGCGGGAGCTATCCCATCACTGACATTGAGCTTGGCATGCCCGGCGTCGGAAACAGCACCCGAGCAACAAGAACAGCGCCTAATAGTGGCGCCGCAACCGGCTGCTCGGCAAGCCGTGAAGCCACCGCGGACAACAAGTGTTCAAATCTTGCCAAAGATTCGCTTAACCATTGACAGAAGCGGTAAAGATCGATCAAGGCTATGCGCAACAACGCCCTTGCGCGTGACACGGACGGTCTTGGATCATACTTCGTCCATAGGCTATGTCAAAAGCGTTGTATTCATATGTAACTCTTGTCTAATCTGTATCATGTGCAATATTGTCTCCCCACATAAGTTCAACTAATTTGCGTATGTTAAAACTCTTTTGACTTGTAGCTATCAAATTTGACTGAATTACACCAAATACAAACAACGAACACATAAAATCTTGCTCGTTGCTATTGGGATTGGCAACGAGCGACGGGGTAGGAGTCAAAGACTCGAATCTAGAAGATTAGTGCACCCACCGGTAATGCGGAAGGATTTCCAATTCTCCATCATAGAAATCCAATTGTCGTACCACACTTTTTTGGGACATTTTAGCTTGCACGATGTAGACTTATATGGAAAACGCTCAATTCGGTTGCATGAACTGAACTAATTACATTTGGAAAGGTACGTAGAAGGAAGTGCTTAGTCTGTAAGCAAGCGATGCCGTGACCTTGATGATAAGTTCGGAGTGCTTGGTCTGAACTAATTACAAATGGAAATGAACGAGAACGTAAGTAGCAAATTCGATGTAGTACATTAATGAGAATGAGGACGTAACTGTAAGTAGCAAAGTCCATGTAGGGCGCACCTCGCTTCCCCCTCTCTCACCCTTTTACCCGGTCTTCTCGGCCTTTCTTAGCCTATGGAAAGCAGCAACCAGCGTGAAAGAGGAAACAAGGTGAGCAACGCCGGAGAGGAGAGAAAGATGAACATTGCTGGAGAGCTGCCGCCACTTCCCTCCTATAAAAGGAGAGCGAGAGACGAAGCATTCTAAGCATTCTGCAGTCCAATGGAGGGAGATCAATGTGCCGCTGGGAAGATGTAGGTGCTGAATCAGCACATTCAGGAATATGTGAAGTTTCTCGGCATCAATCCCGAGCAGTTTTTGGAGAGGGCAACTGGCCAGCCCTTTGACGCCGTTCCCTTGACCACCGCCTGGGTGGCCCATCTCCACGACCACCTCTTCAACGTCCTTCGCCTCTTGTGAGCCCTTGAACTCTTTTGGCTTAGGTGCATCGGTGACGTGGTTGCACGGTGATCACCCCATTCACGCGTGTGGCTTCAACTCCGGGTTATGCGGGGGCACATGTCGGAAGCAAGATCGGGGTCGCATGGCTACGACACGGAGTAGGTGAACAACTCCAGGGTGTGCGGGGGCTGGCCGAGCATGGATCGAGATTTGGTCACTGATCGTGCAGTGGTCGTGCAATGGTCGTGCACTGGTCGTGCACTGGTCGTGCATTGTTCGTGCGGGAATCTTCCCCCGTATTGCGCATGGACGGATCGTGCACGATTCACGAATGGTTCATGGACTGAAAGCGTCCGTACGAACACTCGAAGGGGACTTCATCCGCGAGAGAAGACACGCGGGCCTGTCCAATCAAGAGACCCAGACTTGCTGAACCGGATAGCCCGCGAAATCTTTCCCCGAGAGGTCAAGAACCGAACAGCTCGAATTCTGCGGCGGGAGCTATCCCATCACTGACATTGAGCTTGGCATGCCCGGCGTCGGAAACAGCACCCGAGCAACAAGAACAGCGCCTAATAGTGGCGCCGCAACCGGCTCCCCGGCAAGCCGTGAAGCCACCGCAGACAACAGGTGTTCAAATCTTGCCAAAGATTCGCTTAACCATCGAGAGAAGCGGTAAAGATCGATCAAGGCTGTGCGCAACAACGCCCTTGCGCGTCACACGGACGGTCTTGGATCCTACTTCGTCCATAGGCTATGTCAAAAGCGTTGTATTCATATGTAACTCTTGTCTAATCGGTATCATGTGCAACATTGTCTCCCCACATAAGTTGAACTAATTTGCGTATGTTAAAACTCTTTTGACTTGTAGCTATCAAATTTGAATGAATTACACCACATACAAACAACGAACACATAAAATCTTGCTCGTTGCTATTGGGATTGGCATCGGCGACACGCAAATAACGAACACATATAATCTTGCTCGTTGCTATTTGGATTGGCATCGGGCGACGGGTACGACTCAAAGACTCGAATCTAGAAGATCGGTGCACCCACCGGTAATGCGGAAGGATTTCCAATTCTCCATCATAGAAATCCAATTGTCGTACCACACTTTTTGGGACATTTTAGCTTGCACGATGTAGACTTATATGGAAAACGCTCAATTCGTTGGCATGAACTGAACTAATTACATTTGGAAAGGTACGTAGAAGGAAGTGTTTAGTCTGTAAGCAAGCGATGCCGTGACCTTGATGATATGTTCGGAGTGCTTGGTCTGAACTAATTACGAATGGAAATGAACGAGAACGTAAGTAGCAAGTTCCATGCATTACATTAATGAGAATGAGGACGTAACTGTAAGTAGCAAAGTCCATGTAGGGCGCACCTCGCTTCCCCCTGTCTCACCCTTTTTACCCGGTCTTCTCAGCCTTTCTTAGCCTACGGAAAGCAGCAAGCGGCGTGAAAGAGGAAACAAGGTGAGCAACGCCGAGAGAGGAGAGAAAGATGAACATTCTTGGAGAGCTGCCGCCACTTCCCTCCTATAAAAGGAGAGCGAGAGACGAAGCATTCTAAGCATTCTGCAGTCCAATGGAGGGAGATCAATGTGCCGCCGTGAAGATGGAGGTCTTTGAATCAGCACATTGCGGAATATCTCAAGTTTCTCGGCATCAATCCCAAGCAGTTTTGGAGAGGGCAACTCGCTTGACCCTTTGACGCCGTTCCCTTGACCACCGCCTGGGTGGCCCATCTCCACGACCACCTCTTCAACGTCCTTCGCCTCTTGTGAGCCCTTGAACTCTTTTGGCTTAGGTGCATCAGTACGTGGTTGCACGGTGATCACCCCATTCACGCGTGTGGCTTCAACTCCAGGTTGTGCAGGGGCACATGTCAGAAGCAAGATCAGGGTCAGCATGGCTACTTGACACGGAGTAGGTGAAAAACTCCAGGTTGTGCGGGGGCTGGCCGAGCATGGATCGAGATTTGGTCACTGGTCGTGCACTGGTCGTGCACTGGTCGTGCATTGGTCGTGCAAGAATCTTCCCCCGTATTGCGCATGGATGGATCGTGCACGATTCACGAATGGTTCATGGACTGAAAGCCTCCGTACGAACACTCGAAGGGGACTTCATCCGCGAGAGAAGACACGCGGGCCTGTCCAGTCAAGAGACCCAGACTTGCTGAACCTGACAGCCCGCGAAATCTGTCCCCGAGAGGTCAAGAATCGAATAGCTCGAATTCTGCGGCGGGAGCTATCCCATCACTGACATTGAGCTTGGCATGCCCGGCGTCGGAAACAGCACCCGAGCAACAAGCACAGCGCCTAATAGTGGCGCCGCAACCGGCTCCCCAGCAAGCCGTGAAGCCACCGCGGACAACAAGTGTTAGTCGCATTTGCATCGGTACTAAAAGGGCAACAAGACGCAACGGCTCGTGGTCGATAATATTCACAAAAGGATTGTCTCTCTCTCATTAATGCATGCATTAATTCGGCGGATGTGGTAGGGGCCCTCAATCAAGAAGCGCGAAAGATGGTCTCTCTTGTTGGTATGAAAACACACAATGAAAGTCAAAAAAATAGAAGAAAGAAGAGTGCTTCACGTCCATTCTCTCCCTCATTAATGCAAGCACATGCACGCATTAATGGGGGACGTGAAAATTCTCCTGCAAGAAGATGGACTAACATTTCTTTAATATTATCCCTGCTGAAGAGCAGATGAGTAGCCACCATATTTGAAAAAAGCAACCGGACGTGAACAGCAAGGAAAAATTACGGCCGCCTCCTATTCACACTAAAGTCAGTTGGACTTCAAGAGCCCTATAAATACGCAAAGGGGGAAGCCACGCAGAAAGGGGGGGAGGCCAGAGAACACAAGAAAAATCTATGAAAAGGCCCGCAGAGAGACATACGGACGAGTGAAAAAAGAAGAAGAAGAAGAGATTAAGAGAGATAGAGAGTCTCGTTAGAGAGAAACCGAAGGTGAAGTCGGGGAGAGAGCAGAACGAAAAAGTTCGCGGGAGGGGCTTCTCTTTCGTTAAAAGAGAAGAATAGATTAAGAGAGACTTTTAAAGGGGGTATTTTCGGAGTGCAGCAGAAAAGGAAAATCTGCGATAAGACGAGAGAGGAGAGAGTGGACGTAAGGGAGAAAGAAAAGAAAAAGGAAAAAATCAAAAAGAACTGTTCATCTTCCTCGCATCTTCGCTTGTCGCCCGAGCCGCCGGCTCGCCTCACCGTTCGCGCAACCGCCTCACCGGCAAGCTGCGCCACCGCCGCCGCGCAGCGGCAACTCAAGCCGGTCGCCGCACCCCTGCTGCTCGCTGCCGCCTTGCGTGCCGCCGCGCCTACCCGCGAGTCGCCGGTGACCCGGCGCCAACACCGCCCCACAGCGGCCGAGCGGCGCCCTGCTTGCACCTTCACTGCTTGGTCACCGCATCTGCTCCGCCTCACCCGCAAGCCCGCGTCGTCCACTGCGCTGCAACCCCTGCGACACCTGCTCGTTGTGCCATCTCCACCCGTCGGTCGCACCGCCTCGGCCGCGAGCCCGCGCGCCGTCCTCAAGTTCCGGACGCCGCCGTTTGCTGTGCTTCCGTCTGTCCGCCACCGCTGCGATCCCGCGCCCTCGCCGTGCAACAAGCAATCGGCCTCACCGCGCCGCATCCGTGACCTGCAACCCGTCCGGCTGCTGCATCGCCGCATCTCGCCGGCGCCAGCATCTCCTTCCAGCGAGCTCCGAGCGCGCCACCGTCTTCGCCCGAGCACTAGCGGCACCGTCGGGATACCTTCAACCAGCAGCCACCTCTGCTCGTCGCCACCACCGCGGCAACCGTTGCAGCAGCCCACCTGAACGCCGTCGCTAGCTTTGCCCGCGCCGCCGCCTCTCGGTGCGCGACACCTGCAGCACCTTCGCCCAACGCCCGCACCCATAGCCATGCCTCGCTCGCCCGTCACAGCTCCGCCTCCGCCGTTGCCCGTGTCCTACACCGGCAACGCCACCCGCCTGCTCGCCTTGACGTCAAGTTCCAGCTCTACAAGCCATCGTGAAATCCCCAAAGCAATAACGACGAGCCGTTGTCCAAGCTTGAGCGACCATTCTAAAGGCGAGAAGTTGTAGTACCGGCGAATCACCGTTCTTCGAAATCCACCGACGTAGAGAAAAGGGGGCACATAAAGAGCAAATAAAAAAGGAACCAAAAGACCACTTTCTCTTTCTTTGCGGGACATTCACATTGGTGGTGAAGTCGGCAGCTAGGCTTTCAACGAGGACTTTCCTTCCTCGTGAATTTTGTGTTGCAGGTTATCCCTTGTCTTTTGGAGAAAGACGTGAGAAGCCTTTCCTAAGTATTGACACCCTCGCCGCATGACCAGCCGAGTTGCACTTAACCCGCATCTGTTGCCACGCTGCCCCTCCAGTCCGAGCTTGCCTTTGTCGCAAGCTGCAGGGTGATTCTTCAACAGTTTCTTTTAAATGTTTTTCATGCAGGTTGAGCATTCACGAGGGGATAACATAATTCAAAAAGTTGAGCAGTGAAGAGAAGAGAGACACGTGGAGCAACACCTGGTGGGATATGTTGTTTTTGGTAGAGGCCAAACGAAAGTCACCCTGGCCATTGACTTCAGCTTGCATCCTCTGCCAATGTCCGAGAGCTCCATCTCCGCAAGTTCGCCCACATCGTGAGCCGTGTAGTCGCTGCCGTTCGTGAGTCCTTTGCAGCCGGGAATAATTTACACTAGGTAGTTTTCTTGAACCAAATTAGATAGATTTATTTTGTTTTGTTTTGTTTTCTTTATTTGAAATATTTCTAGATGCATGATTGAAATCCTCGACTATCACCTAAATCGCAACCGCACAATGATTTTTTTATTTCATCTATAAGGCTTTAGATGGAATAATTAATCACGTGGGAATAAAATTGATATCTTGGTCTTTAAGACTTAAGATCAATTTATTGATTTTATTAGCGAAACAACCATGGACGATTTTGTGTTTTTTAATTGCTTTATTTATTTCAAAAATACAAAAAAAATTGCATTTGCATTTCATGTAGATTAGAATTGATTTTCCTAGATAAAATTACATGATAAAATGGATAGCTTTTAAAAATGCATGTTTAGATGGCATCTAGGTTAGATAAAATCTTTTGAATTAAATTACATGATGAGATAATTTTCTAAGTTTAGATAGGAGTTAGATTAGTCTAATCCTAACTTAAAATAGATAATGTCTCGCTTTAGTTAGATTTTTTTATATTTTAGCAATTTTAATTACGAATTTTCATTAAAAAAAAATCATGTGCATGTCATGTAGAATTAGGTTCATGAAATGCACGTCATTTAGTAATTATCGCTAGGTTCATTTAATTAGAAATTGCTCGTCATTAAAATTAGGCCATTTGGTTAATTTAGATTGCACCTTTAATTATTGGACAATTTTCATTTCGAATTTCATGAAAAATACCAAAAAGAATTGTCTTAGAATTAATTTTATTCTCTAGGATATATTGCATGCTTATTAAGAAAACGCAAAAACATCGTATTAGGCCATATTATCATGTCATATTATTCCATGTTAGATTAGTAGCATGCATTGCATATTGCATGATTTTTATTAAATAAGTGAAAACCAAAAAAAAAAGAAAAAGAAATTGCGTGTTAATTAGAAATCATATCTAGGACTGTCGATGTAAATTCCGATCTAACACTGCAGATGCTTTCGTTGCTATGAGGTAAGTCCTGCAATTTATTCATCGCTTTCTTGGGTGTTAAATTGGTGGTTTGCGCACCCGCATGAACACCTCACATGTTAGGAAGTTAAATTAAAATCAATCCAAAACTGCTTGCAAAAAACATTTTTGAAAATAAAAGAATGGTACCGAAAGGGCATTAGAGAAATCTAGTGTAACCAAGTCCCCGAACTCACAATCTCTCGGTTCGTAGGAGTGAAGTAATTCTCCCATTACTTTGCTTGGGTTTCTAATCGACCCACCAAAAATAGATTAGTGGCGACTCCATGATAAACATCATTTGCATATTAAGAACTTGAACCTAAGTCGCGAATTGGTATGGGCTTGGGAGAGCCCGAGTTAAGTCTAGGCTTAACAATCCATTAGCCGAACCCTTAAGTGGTCCAACCTGCTTCGGGGAGGTCGCGACATGGAGGTGTTGAATCAGCACATTGCGGAATATCTCAAGTTTCTCGGCATCAATCCCGAGCAGTTTTTGGAGAGGGCAACTCGCCAGCCCTTTGACGTCGTTCCCTTGACCACCGCCTGGGTGGCCCATCTCCACGACCACCTCTTCAACGTCCTTCGCCTCTTGTGAGCCCTTGAACTCTTTTGGCTTAGGTGCATCGGTACGTGGTTGCACGGTGATCACCCCATTCACGCGTGTGGCTTCAACTCCGAGGTTGTGCGGGGCACATGTCGAAGCAAGATCGGGGTCGGCATGGCTACGACGACACGGAGTAGGTGAACAACTCCCGGGTTGTGCGGGGCTGGCCGAGCATGGATCGAGATTTGGTCCTTTGGTCGTGCATTGGTCGTGCAATGGTCGTTCACTGGTCGAGCACTGGTCGTGCACTGG
Source organism: Eucalyptus grandis (assembly GCF_016545825.1). Taxonomy (NCBI): domain Eukaryota; kingdom Viridiplantae; phylum Streptophyta; class Magnoliopsida; order Myrtales; family Myrtaceae; genus Eucalyptus; species Eucalyptus grandis. The sequence goes on along the minus strand of NC_052622.1, from coordinate 34,696,634 downwards.
TCGTGCATTGTTCGTACGGGAATCTTCCCCCGTATTGCGCATGGACGGATCGTGTACGATTCACGAATGGTTCATGGACTGAAAGCCTCCGTACGAACACTCGAAGGGGACTTCATCCGCGAGAGAAGACACGCGGGCTGTCAATCAAGAGACCCGGACTTGCTGAACCCGATAGCCCGCGAAATCTTTCCCCGAGAGGTCAAGAACCGAAAAGCTCGAATTCTGCGGGGGGAGCTATCCCATCACTGACATTGAGCTTGGCATGCCCTGCGTCGGAAACAACACCCGAGCAACAAGAACAGCGCCTAATAGTGGCGCCGCAACCGGCTCCCCGACAAGCCGTGAAGCCACCGCGGACAACAAGTGTTCAAATCTTGCCAAAGATTCGCTTAAGCATCCAAAGAAGCGGTAAAGATCGATCAAGGCTGTCCGCAACAACGCCTTTGCGCGTGACATGGACGGTCTTGGATCATACTTCGTCCATAGGCTATGTCAAAAGCGTTGTATTCATATGTAACTCTTGTCTAATCTCGTATCATGTGCAACATTGTCTCCCCACATAAGTTGAACTAATTTGCGTATGTTAAAACTCTTTGGACTTGTAGCTATCAAATTTGAATGAATTACACCACATACAAACAACGAACACATAAAATCTTGCTCGTTGCTATTGGGATTGGCATCGAGCGACGGGGTAGGAGTCAAAGACTCGAATCTAGAAGATTAGTGCACCCACCGGTAATGCGGAAGGATTTCCAATTCTCCATCATAGAAATCCAATTGTCGTACCACACTTTTTTGGGACATTTTAGCTTGCACGATGTAGACTTATATGGAAAACGCTCAATTCGTTTGCAAGAACTGAACTAAGTACATTTGGAAAGGTACGTAGAAGGAAGTGCTTAGTCTGTAAGCAAGCGATGCCGTGACCTTGATGATAAGTTCGGAGTGCTTGGTCTGAACTAATTACAAATGGAAATGAACGAGAACGTAAGTAGCAAATTCCATGTAGTACATTAATGAGAATGAGGACGTAACTGTAAGTAGCAAAGTCCATGTAGGGCGCACCTCGCTTCCCCCTCTCTCACCCTTTTTACCCGGTCTTCTCAGCCTTTCTTAGCCTACGGAAAGCAGCAAGCAGCGTGAAATAGGAAACAAGGTGAGCAACGACGGAGAGGAGAGAAAGATGAACATTCTTTGGAGAGCTGCCGCCACTTCCCTCCTATAAAAGGAGAGCGAGAGACGAAGCATTTTAAGCATTCTGCAGTCCAATGGAGGGAGATCAATGTGCCGCCGCGAAGATGGAGGTGCTGAATCAGCACATTGCGGAATATCTCCAGTTTCTCGGCATCAATCCCGAGCAGTTTTTGGAGAGGGCAACTCACCAGCCATTTGACGCCGTTCCCTTCACCACCGCCTGGGTGGCCCATCTCCACGACCACCTCTTCAACGTCCTTTGCCTCTTGTGAGCCCTTGAACTCTTTTGGCTTAGGTGCATCAGTATGTGGTTGCACGGTGATCACCCCATTCACGCGTGTGGCTTCAACTCCAGGTTGTGCAGGGGGACATGTCAGAAGCAAGATCAGGGTTAGCATGGCTACCTGACACGGAGTAGGTGAACAACTCCAGGTTGTGCGGGGGCTGGCCGAGCATGGATTGAGATTTGGTCACTGGTCGTGCATTGGTCGTGCAATGGTCGTGCACTGGTCGTGCACTGGTCGTGCACTGGTCATGCATTGGTCGTGCAGGAATCTTCCCCCGTATTGCGCATGGACGAATCGTGCACGATTCATGAATGGTTCATGGACTAAAAGCGTCCGTACGAACACTCGAAAGGGACTTCATCTGCGGGAGAAGCCACGCGGGCCTGTCTAGTCAAGAGACCCAGACTTGCTGAACCTGATAGCCCGCAAAATCATTCCCCGAGAGGTCAAGAACCGAACAGCTCGAATTCTGCGGCAGGAGCTATCCCATCACTGACATTGAGCTTGGCATGCCCGACGTCGGAAACAGCACCCGAGCAACAAGAACAGCGCCTAATAGTGGCGCCGCAACCGGCTCCCCGGCAAGCCGTGAAGCCACCGCGGACAACAAGTGTTCAAATCTTGCCAAAGATTCGCTTAACCATCGAGAGAAGCGGTAAAGATCGATCAAGGCTGTCCGCAACAACGCCCTTGCGCGTGACACGGACGTTCTTGGATCATACTTCGTCCATAGGCTATGTCAAAAGCGTTGTATTCATATGTAACTCTTGTCTAATCTGTATCATGTGCAACATTGTCTCCCCACATAAGTTGAACTAATTTGCGTATGTTAAAACTCTTTTGACTTGTAGCTATCAAATTTGAATGAATTACACCACATACAAACAACGGACGCATAAAATCTTGCTCGTTGCTATTGGGATTGGCATCGAGCGACACACAAATAACGAACACACATAATCTTGCTCGTTGCTATTGGGATTGGCATCACGCGACGGGGTAGGACTCAAAGACTCGAATCTAGAAGATCAGTGCACCCACCGGTAATGCGGAAGGATTTCCAATTCTCCATCATAGAAATCCAATTGTCGTACCACACTTTTTTGGGACATTTTAGCTTGCACGATGTAGACTTATATGGAAAACGCTCAATTCGTTGGCATGAACTGAACTAATTACATTTGGAAAGGTACGTAGAAGGAAGTGCTTAGTACGTAAGCAAGCGAAGCCGTGACCTTGATGATAAGTTCGGAGTGCTTGGTCTCCGAACTAATTACAAATGGAAATGAACGAGAACGTAAGTAGCAAATTCCATGTAGTACATTAATGAGAATGAGGACGTAACTGTAAGTAGCAAAATCCATGTAGGGCGCACCTCGCTTCCCCCTCTCTCACCCTTTTTACCCGGTCTTCTCAGCCTTTCTTAGCCTACGGAAAGCAGCAAGCAGCGTGAAAGAGGAAACAAGGTGAGCAACGCCGGAGAGGAGAGAAAGATGAACATTGCTAGAGAGCTGCCGCCACTTCCCTCCTATAAAAAGAGCGAGAGACGAAGCATTCTAAGCATTCTGCAGTCCAATGGAGGGAGATCAATGCGCCGCCGCGAAGATGGAGGTGCTGAACCAGCACATTGCGGAATATCTCAAGTTTCTCGGCATCAATCCCGAGCAATTTTTGGAGAGGGCAACTCGCCAGCCATTTGACGCCGTTCCCTTGACCACCGCCTGGGTGGCCCATCTCCACGACCACCTCTTCAACGTCCTTCGCCTCTTGTGAGCCGTTGAACACTTTTGGCTTAGGTGCATCAGTACGTGGTTGCACGGTGATCACCCCATTCACGCGTGTCGCTTCAACTCCAGGTTGTGCAGGGGCACGTGTCAGAAGCAAGATCAGGGTCAGCATGGCTACATGACACGGAGTAGGTGAACAACTCCAGGTTGTGCGGGGGCTGGCCGAGCATGGATCGAGATTTGGTCACTGGTCGTGCATTGGTCGTGCAATGGTCGTGGTGGTGTGCTTTGGTCATGCATTGGTCGTGCGGGAATCTTCCCCGTATTGCGCATGGACGGATCGTGCACGATTCACGAATGGTTCATGGGAAAGCGTCCGTACGAACACTCGAAGGGACTTCATCCGCGAGAGAAGACACGCGGGCTGTCCGGTCAAGAGACCCACACTTGCTGAACCCGATAGCCCGCGAAATCTTTCCCCGAGAGGTCAAGAACCGAACAGCTCGATTCTGCGGCGGGAGCTATCCCATCACCGACATTGAGCTTGGCATGCCCGGCATCGGAAACAGCACCGAGCAACAAGAATAGCGCCTAATAGTGAAGCCACAACCGGCTCCCGGCAAGCCGTGAAGCCACCGCGGACAACAAGTGTTCAAATCTTGCCAAAGATTCGCTTAACCATCGAGAGAAGCGGTAAAGATCGATCAAGGCTGTCCGCAACAAAGCCCTTGCGCGTGACACGGACGGTCTTGGATAATACTTCGTCCATAGGCTATGTCAAAAGCGTTGTATTCATATGTAACTCTTGTCTAATCGTATCATGTGCAACATTGTCTCCCACATAAGTTGAACTAATTTGCGTATGTTAAAACTCTTTTGACTTGTAGCTATCAAATTGGAATGAATTACACCACTTACAAACAACGAACACATAAAATCTTGCTCGTTGCTATTGGGATTGGCATCGAGCGACACGCAAATAAGGAACACATATAATCTTGCTCGTTGCTATTGGGATTGGCATCAAGCGACGGGGTAGGACTCAAAGACTCGAATCTAGAAGATCAGTGCACCCACCGGTAATGGGGAAGGATTTCCAATTCTCCATCATAGAAATCCAATTGTCGTACCACACTTTTTTGGGACATTTTAGCTTGCACGATGTAGACTTATATGGAAAACGCTCGATTCGTTGGCATGAACTGAACTAATTACATTTGGAAAGGTACGTAGAATGAAGTGCTTAGTCTGTAAGCAAGCGATGCCGTGACCTTGATGATAAGTTCGGAGTGCTTGGTCCGAACTAATTACAAATGGAAATGAACGAGAACGTAAGTAGCAAATTCCATGCGAGTCCATTAATGAGAATGAGGACGTAATCGTAAGTAGCAAAGTCCATGTAGGGCGCACCTCGCTTCCCCCTCTCTCACCCTTTTTACCCGGTCTTCTTAGCCTTTCTTAGCCTACGGAAAGCAGCAAGAAGCGTGAAAGAGGAAACAAGGTGAGCAACGCCGGAGAGGAGAGAAAGATGAACATTCTTTGGAGAGATGCCGCCACTTCCCTCCTATAAAGGGAGAGCGAGAGACGAAGCATTCTAAGCATTCTGCAGTCCAATGGAGGGAGATCAATGTGCCGCCGCGAAGATGGAGGTGCTGAATAAGCACATTGCGAAATATCTCAAGGTTCTCGGCATCAATCCCGAGCAGTTTTTGGAGAGGGCAACTCGCCAGCCCTTTGACGCCGTTCCCTTGATCACGGCCTGGGTGGCCCATCTCCACGACCACCTCTTCAACCTCCTTCGCCTCTTTTGAGCCCTTGAACTCTTTTGGCTTAGGTGCATCAGTACGTGGTTGCACGGTGATCACCCCATTCACGCGTGTGGCTTCAACTCCAGGTTGTGCAGGGGCACATGTCAGAAGCAAGATCAGGGTCAGCATGGCTACCCGACACGGAGTAGGTGAACAACTCCGGGTTGTGCGGGGCTGGCCGAGCATGGATCGAGATTTGGTCGGTCGGGTCGTGCAATGGTCGTGCAATGGTCGTGCACCTTTGGTCGTGCTTTGGTCGTGCATTGGTCGTGCGGGGAATCTTCCCCGTATTGCGCATGGACGGATCGTGCACGATTCACGAATGGTTCATGGACGAAAGCGTCCGTACGAACACTCGAAGAGGACTTCATCCGCGAGAGAAGACACGCGGGCTGCCCGGTCAAGAGACCCAGACTTGCTAAACCCGATAGCCCGTGAAATCTTTCCCGAGAGGTCAAGAACCGAACAGCTCGAATTCTGCGGCGGGAGCTATCCCATCACCGACATTGAGCTTGGCATGCCCGGCGTCGGAAACAGCACCGAGCAACAAGAATAGCGCCTAGTAGTGGCGCCGCAACCGGCTCCCCGGCAAGCCGTGAAGCCACCGCGGAAAACAAGTGTTCAAATCTTGCCAAAGATTCGCTTAACCATCGACAGAAGCGGTAAAGATCGATCAAGGCTGTCCGCAACAAAGCCGTTACGCGTGACACGGACGGTCTTGGATAATACTTCGTCCATAGGCTATGTCAAAAGCGTTGAATTCATATGTAACTCTTGTGTAATCTGTATCATGTGCAACATTGTCTCCCCACATAAGTTGAACTAATTTGCGTATGTTAAAACTCTTTTGACTTGTAGCTATCAAATTTGAATGAATTACACCACTTACAAACAACGGACACATAAAATCTTGCTCGTTGCTATTGGGATTGGCATCTAGCAATACGCAAATAACGAACACATATAATCTTGCTCGTTGCTATTGCGATTGGCATCAAGCGACGGGGTAGGACTCAAAGACTCGAATCTAGAAGATCAGTGCACCCACCGGTAATGCGGAAGGATTTCCAATTCTCCATCATAGAAATCCCATTGTCGTACCACATTTTTTTGGGATATTTAGCTTGCACGATGTAGACTTATATGGAAAACGCTCAATTCGTTTGCATGAATTGAACTAATTACATTTGGAAAGGTACGTAGAAGGAAGTGCTTAGTACGTAAGCAAGCGATGCCGTGATCTTGATGATAAGTTCGGAGTGCTTGGTCGAACTAATTACAAATGGAAATGAACGAGAACGTAAGTAGCAAATTCCATGCAGCACATTAATGAGAATGAGGACGTAACTGTAAGTAGCAAAGTCCATGTAGGGCGCACCTCGCTTCCCCCTCTCTCACCCTTTTTAGCCGGTCTTCTTAGCCTTTCTTAGCCTACGGAAAGCAGCAAGCAGCGTGAAAGAGGAAACAAGGTGAGCAACGCCGGAGAGGAGAGAAAGCTGAACATTGCTGGAGAGCTTCCGCCACTTCCCTCCTATAAAAGGAGAGCGAGAGACGAAGCATTCTAAGCATTCTGCAGTCCAATGGAGGGAGATCAATGTGCCGCCGCGAAGATGGAGGTGCTGAATCAGCACATTGCGGAATATCTCAAGTTTCTCGGCATCAATCCCGAGCAGTTTTTGGAGAGGGCAACTCGCCAACCCTTTGACGCCGTTCCCTTGACCACCGCCTGGGTGGCCCATCTCCACGACCACCTCTTCAACTTCCTTCGCCTCTTGTGAGCCCTTGAACTCTTTTGGCTTAAGTGCATCAGTACGTGGTTGCACGGTGATCACCCCATTCACGCGTGTGGCTTCAACTCCAAGTTGTGCAGGGGCACATGTCAGAAGCAAGATCAGGGTCAGCATGGCTACCTGACACGGAGTAGGTGAACAACTTCAGGTTGTGCGGGGCTGGCCGAGCATGGATCGAGATTTGGTCTTTGGTCGTGCATTGGTCGTGCAATGGTCGTGCACGGTCGTGCATTGGTCGCGCATTGGTCGTGCAGGAATCTTCCCCCCTATTACGCATGGACGGATCGTGCACGATTCACGAATGGTTCATGGACCGAAAGCGTCCGTACGAACACTCGTAGGGGACTTCATCCGCGAGAGAAGACACGCGGGTCTGTCCAGTTAAGAGACTCACACTTGCTGAACCTGATAGCCCGCGAAATCTTTCCCCGAAAGGTCAAGAACCGAACAGCTCCAATTCTGCGGCGGGAGCTATCCCATCACTGACATTGAACTTGGCATGCCCGGCGTCGGAAACAGCACCCGGGCAACAAGAATGGTGCCTAATAGTGAAGCCACAACCGGTTCCCGGCAAGCCGTGAAGCCACCGCGGACAACAAGTGTTCAAATCTTGCCAAAGATTCGCTTAACCATCGAGAGAAGCGGTAAAGATCGATCAAGGCTGTCCGCAACAAAGCCCATGCGCTTGACACGGACGGTCTTGGATCATCCTTCGTCCATAGGCTATGTCAAAAGCGTTGTATTCATATGTAACTCTTGTCTAATCTGTATCATGTGCAACATTGTCTCCCCACATAAGTTGAAATAATTTGCGTATGTTAAAACTCTTTTGACTTGTAGCTATCAAATTTGATTGAATTACACCACTTACAAACAACGAACACATAAAATCTTGCTCGTTGCTATTGGGATTGGCATCGAGCGACACGCAAATAAGGAACACATATAATCTTGCTCGTTGCTATTGGGATTGGCATCAAGCGACGGGGTAGGACTCAAAGACTCGAATCTAGAAGATCAGTGCACCCACCGGTAATGGGGAAGGATTTCCAATTCTCCATCATAGAAATCCAATTGTCGTACCACACTTTTTGGGACATTTTAGCTTGCACGATGTAGACTTATATGGAAACGCTCAATTCGTTCGCATGAATTGAACTAATTACATTTGGAAAGGTACGTAGAAGGAAGTGCTTAGTCGTAAGCAAGCGATGCCGTGACCTTGATGATAAGTTCGGAGTGCTTGGTCTGAACTAATTACAAATGGAAATGAACGTAAGTACCAAATTCCGTACATTAATGAGAATGAAGCGTAAGTAGCAAAGTCCATGTAGGGCGCACCTCGCTTCCCCCTCTCTCACCCTTTTTACCCGGTCTTCTTAGCCTTTCTTAGCCTACGGAAAGCAGCAAGAAGCGTGAAAGAGGAAACAAGGTGAGCAACGCCGAAGAGGAGAGAAAGATGAACATTGCTGGAGAGCTGCCGCCACTTCCCTCCTATAAAAGGAGAGCGAGAGACGAAGCATTCTAAGAATTCTGCAGTCCAATGGAGGGAGATCAATGTGCCGCCGCGAAGATGGAGGTGCTGAATCAGCACATTGCGCAATATCTCAAGTTTCTCGGCATCAATCCCGAGCTGTTTTTGGAGAGGGCAACTCGCCAGCCCTTTGACGCCGTTCCCTTGGCCACCGCCTGGGTGGCCCATCTCCACGACCACCTCTTCAACGTCCTCCTCCTCTTGTGATCCCTTGAACTCTTTTGGCTTAGGTGCATCAGTACGTGGTTGCACGGTGATCACCCCATTCACGCGTGTGGCTTCAACTCCAGGTTGTGCAGGGGCACATGTCAGAAGCAAGATCGGGGTCAGCATGGCTACCTGACACGGAGTAGGTGAACAACTCCGGGTTGTGCGGGGCTGGCCGAGCATGGATCGAGATTTGGTCACCGGTCGTGCATTGGTCGTGCAATGGTCGTGCACCTTTGGTCGTGCATTGGTCGTGCATTGGTCGTGCGGGAATCTTCCCCCGTATTGCGCATGGACGGATCGTGCACGATTCACGAATGGTTCATGGACTGAAAGCGTCCGTACGAACACTCGAAGGGGACTTCATCCGCGAGAGAAGACACGAGGGCTTGTCCAGTCAAGAGACCCAGACTTGCTGAACCTGATAGCCCGCGAAATCTTTCCCCGAGAGGTCAAGAACCGAACAGCTCGAATTCTGCGGCGGGAGCTATCCCATCACTGACATTGAGCTTGGCATGCCCGGCGTCGGAAACAGCACCCGGGCAACAAGAATAGTGCCTAATAGTGAAGCCACAACCGGTTCCCCGGCAAGCCGTGAAGCCACCGCGGACAACAAGTGTTCAAATCTTGCCAAAGATTCGCTTAACCATAGAGAGAAGCGGTAAAGATCGATCAAGGCTGTCCGCAACAAAGCCCTTGCGCGTGACACCGACGGTCTTGGATCAAACTTCGTCCATAGGCTATGTCAAAAGCGTTGTATTCATATGTAACTCTTGTCTAATCTGTATCATGTGCAACATTGTCTCCCACATAAGTTGAACTAATTTGCGTATGTTAAAACTCTTTTGACTTGTAGCTATCAAATTTGAATGAATTACACCACTTACAAACAACGGACACATAAAATCTTGCTCGTTGCTATTGGGATTGGCATCGAGCGACACGCAAATAACGAACACATATAATCTTGCTCGTTGCTATTGCGATTGGCATCAAGCGACGGGGTAGGACTCAAAGACTCGAATCTAGAAGATCAGTGCACCCACCGGTAATGCGGAAGGATTTCCAATTCTCCATCATAGAAATCCAATTGTCGTACCACACTTTTTTGGGATATTTAGCTTGCACGATGTAGACTTATATGGAAAACGCTCAATTCGTTTGCATGAATTGAACTAATTACATTTGGAAAGGTACGTAGAAGGAAGTGCTTAGTACTGTAAGCAAGCGATGCCGTGACCTTGATGATAAGTTCGGAGTGCTTGGTCTCGAACTAATTACAAATGGAAATGAACGAGAACGTAAGTAGCAAATTCGATGCAGTACATTAATGAGAATGAGGACGTAACTGTAAGTAGCAAAGTCCATGTAGGGCGCACCTCGCTTCCCCCTCTCTCACCCTTTTTAGCCGGTCTTCTTAGCCTTTCTTAGCCTACGGAAAGCAGCAAGCAGCGTGAAAGAGGAAACAAGGTGAGCAACGCCGGAGAGGAGAGAAAGATGAACATTCTTTGGAGAGCTCCCGCCACTTCCCTCCTATAAAAGGAGAGCGAGAGACGAAGCATTCTAAGCATTCTGCAGTCTAATGGAGGGAGATCAATGTGCCGCCGCGAAGATGGAGGTGCAGAATCAGCACATTGCGCAATATCTCAAGTTTCTCGACATCAATCCCGAGCAGTTTTTGGAGAGGGCAACTCGCCAGCCCTTTGATGCCGTTCCCTTGACCACCGCCTGGGTGGCCCATCTCCACAACCGCCTCTACAACGTCCTTCGCCTCTTGTGAGCCGTTGAACTCTTTTGGCTTAGGTGCATCAGTACGTGGTTGCACGGTGATCACCCCATTGACGCGTTAGGCTTCAACTCCAGGTTGTGCAGGGGCACATGTCAGAAGCAAGATCGGGGTCAGCATGGCTACCTGACACGGAGTAGGTGAACAACTCCAGGTTGTGCGGGGGCTGGCCGAGCATGGACCGAGATTTGGTCACTGCTCGTGCATTGGTCGTGCAATGGTCGTGCACTGGTCGTGCATTGGTCGTGCATTGGTCGTGCAGGAATCTTCCCCCGTATTGCGCATGGACGGATCGTGCACGATTCACGAATGGTTCATGGACTGAAAGCGTCCGTACGAACACTCGAAGGGGACTTCATCCGCGAGAGAAGACACGCGGGCTGTCCAGTCAAGAGACTCACACTTGCTGAACCGATAGCCCGCGAAATCTTTCCCCGAGAGGTCAAGAACCGAACAGCTCAATTCTGCGGCGGGAGCTATCCCATCACGACATTGAGCTTGGCATGCCCGGCGTCGGAAACAGCACCCGAGCAACAAGAACAGCGCCTAATAGTGGCGCCGCAACCGGTTCCCCGGCAAGCCGTGAAGCCACCGCGGACAACAAGTGTTCAAATCTTGCCAAAGATTCGCTTAACCATCGAGAGAAGCGGTAAAGATCGATCAAGGCTGTCCGCAACAAAGCCGTTGCGCGTGACACGGACGGTCTTGGATCATACTTCGTCCATAGGCTATGTGAAAAGCGTTGTATTCATATGTAACTCTTGTCTAATCTGTATCATGTGCAACATTGTCTCCCCACATAAGTTGAACTAATTTGCGTATGTTAAAACTGTTTTGACTTGTAGCTATCAAATTTGAATGCATTACACCACTTACAAAAAACGAAAACATAAAATCTTGCTCGTTGCTATTGGGATTGGCATCGAGCGACACGCAAATAACGAACACATATAATCTTGCTCGTTGCTATTGCGATTGGCATCAAGCGACGGGGTAGGACTCAAAGACTCGAATCTAGAAGATCGGTGCACCCACCGGTAATGCGGAAGGATTTCCAATTCTCCATCATAGAAATCAATTGTCGGACCACACTTTTTGGGACATTTTAGCTTGCACGATGTAGACTTATATGGAAAACGCTCAATTCGTTCGCATGAATTGAACTAATTACATTTGGAAAGGTACGTAGAAGGAAGTGCTTAGTCTGTAAGCAAGCGATGCCGTGACCTTGATGATAAGTTCGGAGTGCTTGGTCTGAACTAATTACAAATGGAAATGAACGAGAACGTAAGTAGCAAATTCCATGCAGCACATTAATGAGAATGAGGACGTAACTGTATGTAGCAAAGTCCATGTAGGGCGCACCTCGCTTCCCCCTCTCTCACCCTTTTTAGCCGGTCTTCTTAGCCTTTCTTAGCCTACGGAAAGCAGCAAGCAGCGTGAAAGAGGAAACAAGGTGAGCAACGCCGGAGAGGAGAGAAAGATGAACATTCTTTGGAGAGCTGCCGCCACTTCCCTCCTATAAAAGGAGAGCGAGAGACGAAGCATTCTAAGCATTCTGCAGTCCAATGGAGGGAGATCAATGTGCCGCCGCGAAGATGGAGGTGCTGAATCAGCACATTGCGGAATATCTCAAGTTTCTCGGCATCAATCCCAGCAGTTTTGGAGAGGGCAACTCGCCAGCCCTTTGACGCCGTTCCCTTGACCACCGCCTAGGTGGCCCATCTCCACGACCACCTCTTCAACTTCCTTCGCCTCTTGTGAACCCTTGAACTCTTTTGGCTTAAGTGCATCAGTACGTGGTTGCACGGTGATCACCCCATTCACGCGTGTGGCTTCAACTCCAAGTTGTGCGGGGCACATGTCGAAGCAAGATCGGGGTCAGCATGGCTACCTGACACGGAGTAGGTGAACAACTTCAGGTTGTGCGAGGGCTGCCGAGCATGGATCGAGATTTGGTCACTGGTCGTGCATTGGTCGTGCAATGGTCGTGCACTGGTCGTGCAGTGGTCGCGCATTGGTCGTGCAGGAATCTTCCTCCGTATTGCGCATGGACGGAACGTGCACGATTCACGAATGGTTCATGGACTGAAATTGTCCGTACGAACACTCGAAGGGGACTTCATCGGCGAGAGAAGACACGCGAACCTGTCCAGTCAAGAGACTCACACTTGCTGAACCTGATAGCCCGCGAAATCTTTCCCTGAGAGGTCAAGAATCGAACAGCTCGAATTCTGGGGCGGGAGCTATCCCATCACTAACATTGAGCTTGGCATGCCCGGCGTCGGAAACAGCACCCGAGCAACAAGAACAACGCCTAATAGTGGCGCCGCAACCGGTTCCCCGGCAAGCCGTGAAGCCACCGCGAACAACAAGTGTTCAAATCTTGCCAAAGATTCGCTGAACCATCGAGAGAAGCGATAAAGATCGATCAAGGCTGTCCGCAACAAAGCCCTTGCGCGTGACACGGACGGTCTTGGATCATACTTCGTCCATAGGCTATGTGAAAATCGTTGTATTCATATGTAACTCTTATCTAATATGTATCATGTGCAACATTGTCTCCCCACATAAGTTGAACTAATTTGCGTATGTTAAAACTCTTTTGACTTGTAGCTATCAAATTTGAATGAATTACACCACTTACAAACAACGAACACATAAAATCTTGCTCGTTGCTATTAGGATTGGCATCGAGCGACACGCAAATAACGAACACATATAATCTTGCTCGTTGCTATTGGGATTGGCATCAAGCGACGGGGTAGGACTCAAAGACTCGAATCTAGAAGATCTGTGCACCCACCGGTAATGCGGAAGGATTTCCAATTCTCCATCATAGAAATCCAATTGTCGTACCACACTTTTTTGGGACATTTTAGCTTGCACGATCTAGACTTATATGGAAAACGCTCAATTCGTTTGCATGCACTGAAATAATTAGATTTGGAATGGTACGTAGAAGGAAGTGCTTAGTCTGTAACCAAGCGATGTCGTGACCTTGATGATAAGTTCGGAGTGCTTGGTCTGAAATAATTACAAATGGAAATGAACGAGAACGTAAGTAACAAATTCCATGCAGTACATTAATGAGAATGACGAAGTAACTGTAAGTAGCAAAGTCCATGTAGGGCGCACCTCGCTTCCCCCTCTCTCACCCTTTTTACCCGGTCTTCTTAGCCTTTCTTATCCTACGGAAAGCAGCAAGCAGCGTGAAAGAGGAAACAAGGTGAGCAACGCCGGAGAGGGGAGAGAGATGAACATTGCTGGAGAGCTGCCGCCACTTGCCTCCTATAAAAGGAGAGCGAGAGACGAAGCATTCTAAGCATTCTGCAGTCCAATGGAGGGAGATCAATGTGCCGCCGCGAAGATGGAGGTGCTGAATCAGCACATTGCGCAATATCTCAAGTTTCTCGGCATCAATCCCGAGCTGTTTTTGGAGAGGGCAACTCGCCAGCCCTTTGACGCCGTTCCCTTGACCACCGCCTGGGTGGCCCATCTCCACGACCACCTCTTCAACGTCCTGCGCCTCTTGTGAGCCCTTGAACTCTTTTGGCTTAGGTGCATCAGTACGTGGTTTCACGGTGATCACCCCATTCACGCGTGTGGCTTCAACTCCAGGTTGTGCAGGGGCACATGTCAGAAGCAAGATCAGGGTCAGCATGGGTACCTGACACGGAGTAGGTGAACAACTCCAGGTTGTGCGGGGGCTGGCCGAGCATGGATCGAGATTTGGTCACTGGTCGTGCATTGGTCGTGCAATGGTCGTGCACTGGTCCTGCATTCGTCGTGCACTGGTCATGCATTGGTCGTGCACGAATCTTACCCTGTATTGCGCATGGACGGATCGTGCACGATTCACGAATGGTTCATGGACTGAAAGCGTCCGTACGAACACTCGAAGGGGACTTCATCCGCGAGAGAAGACACGCGGGCCTGTCCTGTCAAGAGACCCACACTTGCTGAACCTGATAGCCCGCGAAATCTTTCCCCGAGAGGTCAAGAACCGAACAGCTCAAATTCTGCGACGGGAGCTATCCCATCACTGACATTGAGCTTGGCATGCCCGGCGTCGAAAACAGCACGCGAGCAACAAGAACAGCGCCTAATAGTGGCGCCGCAACCGGTTCCCCGGGAAGCGGTGAAGCCACCGCGGACAACAAGTGTTCAAATCTTGCCAAAGATTCGCTTAACCATCGAGAGAAGCGGTAAAGATCGATCAAGGCTGTCCGCAACAAAGCCCTTGCGCGTGACACGGACGGTCTTGGATCATACTTCGTCCATAGGCTATGTCAAAAGCGTTGTATTCATATGTAACTCTTGTCTAATCTGTATCATGTGCAACATTGTCTCCCCACATAAGTTGAACTAATTTGCGTATGTTAAAACTCTTTTGACTTGTAGCTATCAAATTTGATTAAATTACACCACATACAAACAAGGAACACATAAAATCTTGCTCGTTGCTGTTGGGATTGGCATCGAGCGACACGCAAATAACGAACACATATAATCTTGCTCGTTGCTATTGGGATTGGCATCAAGCGACGGGGTAGGACTCAAAGACTCGAATCTAGAAGATCGGTGCACCCACCGGTAATGCGGAAGGATTTCCAATTCTCCATCATAGAAATCCAATTGTCGGACCACACTTTTTGGGACATTTTAGCTTGCACGATGTAGACTTATATGGAAAACGCTCAATTCGTTCGCATGAACCGAACTAATTACATTTGGAAAGGTACGTAGAAGGAAGTGCTTAGTACGTAAGCAAGCGATGCCGTGACCTTGATGATAAGTTCGGAGTGCTTGGTCTGAACTAATTACAAATGGAAATGAACGAGAACGTAAGTAGCAAATTCCATGCAGTACATTAATGAGAATGAGGACGTAACTGTAAGTAGCAAAGTCCATGTAGGGCGCACCTCGCTTCCCCCTCTCTCACCCTTTTTACCCGGTCTTCTTAGCCTTTCTTAGCCTACGGAAAGCATCAAGCAGCGTGAAAGAGGAAACAAGGTGAGCAACGCCGGAGAGGAGAGAAAGATGAACATTCTTTGGAGAGCTGCCGCCACTTGCCTCCTATAAAAGGAGAGCGAGAGACGAAGCATTCTAAGCATTCTGCAGTCCAATGGAGGGAGATCAATGTGCCGCTACGAAGATGGATGTGCTGAATCAGCACATTGCGGAATATCTCAAGTTTCTGGGCATCAATCCCGAGCAGTTTTTGGAGAGGGCAACTCGCCAGCCCTTTGACGTCGTTCCCTTGACCACCGCCTAGGTGGCCCATCTCCACGACCACCTCTTCAACGTCCTTCGCCTCTTGTGAGCCCTTGAACTCTTTTGGCTTAGCTGCATCAGTACGTGGTTGCACGGTGATCACCCCATTCACGCGTGTGGCTTCAACTTCAAGTTGTGCAGGGGCACATGTCAAAAGCAAGATCAGGGTCAGCATGGGTACCTGACACGGAGTAGGTGAACAACTCCAGGTTGTGCGGGGGCTGGCCGAGCATGGATCGAGATTTGGTCACTGGTCATGCATTGGTCGTGCAATGGTCGTGCACTGGTCGTGCACTGGTCGTGCATTGGTCGTGCAGTGGTCGTGCAGGAATCTTCCCCCGTCTTGCGCATGGACGGATCATGCACGATTCACGAATGGTTCATGGACTGAAAGCGTCCGTACGAACACTCGAAGGGGACTTCATCCGCGAGAGAAGACACGCGGTCCTATCCAGTCAAGAGACCCACACTTGCTGAACCTGATAGCCCGCGAAATCTTTCCCCGAGAGGTCATGAACCGAACAGCTCGAATTCTGCAGCGGGAGCTATCCCATCACTGACATTGAGCTTGGCATGCCCGGCGTCGGAAACAGCACCCGAGCAACAAGAACAGCGCCTAATAGTGGCGCCGCAACCGGTTCCCCGGCAAGCCGTGAAGCCACCGCGGACAACAAGTGTTCAAATCTTGCCAAAGATTCACTTAACCATCGAGAGAAGCGGTAAAGATCGATCAAGGCTGTTCGCAACAAAGCCCTTGCGCGTGACACGGACGGTCTTGGATCATACTTCGTCCATAGGCTATGTCAAAAGCGTTGTATTCATATGTAACTCTTGTCTAATCTGTATCATGTGCAACATTGTCTCCCCACATAAGTTCAACTAATTTGCGTATGTTAAAACTGTTTTGACTTGTACCTATCAAATTTGAATGAATTACACCACTTACAAACAACGAACACATAAAATCTTGCTCGTTGCTATTGGGATTGCCATCGAGCGACACGCAAATTAGGAACACATATAATCTTGCTCGTTGCTATTGGGATTGGCATCAAGCGACGGGGTAGGACTCAAAGACTCGAATCTAGAAGATCAGTGCAACCACCGGTAATGCGGAAGGATTTCCAATTCTCCATCATAGAAATCCAATTGTCGTACCACACTATTTTGGGACATTTTAGCTTGCACGATGTAGACTTATATGGAAAACGCTCAATTCATTCGCATGAACTGAACTAATTACATTTGGAAAGGTACGTAGAAGGAAGTGCTTAGTCTGTAAGCAAGCGATGCCGTGACCTTGATGATAAGTTCGGAGTGCTTGGTCTAAACTAATTACAAATGGAAATGAACGAGAACGTAAGTAGCAAATTCCATGCAGCACATTAATGAGAATGAGGACGTAACTGTAAGTAGCAAAGTCCATGTAGGGCACACCTCGCTTCCCCCTCTCTCACCCTTTTTACCCGGTCTTCTTAGCCTTTCTTAGCCTACGGAAAGCAGCAAGCAGCGTGAAAGAGGAAACAAGGTGAGCAACGCCGGAGAGGAGAGAAAGATGAACATTGCTGGAGAGCTGCCGCCACTTCCCTCCTATAAAAGGAGAGCGAGAGACGAAGCATTCTAAGCATTCTGCAGTCCAATGGAGGGAGAACAATGTGCCGCCGCGAAGATGGAGGTGCTGAATCAGCACATTGCGGAATATCTCAAGTTTCTCGGCATCAATCCCGAGTTGTTTTTGGAGAGGGCAACTCGCCAGCCCTTTGACGTCGTTCCCTTGACCACCGCCTGGGTGGCCCATCTCCACGACCACCTCTTCAACGTCCTTCGCCTCTTGTGAGCCCTTGAACTCTTTTGGCTTAGGTGCATCAGTACGTGGTTGCACGGTGATCACCCCATTCACGCGTGTGGCTTCAACTCCAGGTTGTGCAGGGGCACATGTCAGAAGCAAGATCAGGGTCAGCATGGCTACCCGACACGGAGTAGGTGAACAACTTCAGGTTGTGCGGGGGCTGCCGAGCATGGATCGAGATTTGGTCACTGGTCGTGCATTGGTCGTGGAATGGTCGTGCACTGGTCGTGAAGTGGTCGTGCATTGGTCGTGCAGGAATCTTCCCCCCTATTGCGCATGGACGGATCGTGCACGATTCACGAATGGTTCATGGACTGAAATTGTCCGTACGAACACTCGAAGGGGACTTCATCGGCGAGAGAAGACACGCGGGCCTGTCCAGTCAAGAGACTCACACTTGCTGAACCTGATAGCCCGCGAAATCTTTCCCCGAAAGGTCAAGAACCGAACAGCTCCAATTCTGCGACGGGAGCTATCCCATCACTGACATTGAGCTTGGCATGCCCGGCGTCGGAAACAGCACCCGAGCAACAAGAACAACGCCTAATAGTGGCGCCGCAACCGGTTCCCCGGGAAGCGGTGAAGCCACCGCGGACAACAAGTGTTCAAATCTTGCCAAAGATTCGCTTAACCATCGAGAGAAGCGGTAAAGATCGATCAAGGCTGTCCGCAACAAAGCCCTTGCGCGTGACACGGACGGTCTTGGATCATACTTCGTCCATAGGCTATGTCAAAAGCGTTGTATTCATATGTAACTCTTGTCTAATCTGTATCATGTGCAACATTGTCTCCCCACATAAGTTGAACTAATTTGCGTATGTTAAAACTCTTTTGACTTGTAGCTATCAAATTGGAATGAATTACACCACTTACAAACAACGAACACATAAAATCTTGCTCTTTGCTATTGGGATTGGCATCGAGCGACACGCAAATAAGGAACACATATAATCTTGCTCGTTGCTATTGGGATTGGCATCAAGCGACGGGGTAGGACTCAAAGACTCGAATCTAGAAGATCGGTGCACCCACCGGTAATGGGAAGGATTTCCAATTCTCCATCATAGAAATCCAATTGTCGTACCACACTTTTTTGGGACATTTTAGCTTGCACGATGTAGACTTATATGGAAAACGCTCAATTCATTGGCATGAACTGAACTAATTACATTTGGAAAGGTACGTAGAAGGAAGTGCTTAGTCTGTAAGCAAGCGATGCCGTGACCTTGATGATAAGTTCGGAGTGCTTGGTCTGAACTAATTACAAATGGAAATGAACGAGAACGTAAGTAGCAAATTCCATGCAGTACATTAATGAGAATGAGTACGTAACTATAAGTAGCAAAGTCCATGTAGGGCGCACCTCGCTTCCCCCTCTCTCACCCTTTTTACCCGGTCTTCTTAGCCTTTCTTAGCCTACGGAAAGCAGCAAGCAGCGTGAAAGAGGAAACAAGGTGAGCAACGCCGGAGAGGAGAGAAAGATGAACATTGCTGGAGAGCTGCCGCCACTTCCCTCCTATAAAAGGAGAGTGAGAGACGAAGCATTCTAAGAATTCTGCAGTCCAATGGTGGGAGATCAATGTGCCGCCGCGAAGATGGAGGTGCTGAATTAGCACATTGCGCAATATCTCAAGTTTCTCGGCATCAATCCCGAGCTGTTTTTGGAGAGGGCAACTCGCCAGCCGTTTGACGCCGTTCCCTTGGCCACCGCCTGGGTGGCCCATCTCCACGACCACCTCTTTAACGTCCTTCTCCTCTTGTGATCCCTTGAACTCTTTTGGCTTAGGTGCATCAGTACGTGGTTGCACGGTGATCACCCCATTCACGCGTGTGGCTTCAACTCCAGGTTGTGCAGGGGCACATGTCAGAAGCAAGATCAGGGTCAGCATGGGTACCTGACACGGAGTAGGTGAACAACTCCAGGTTGTGCGGGGGCTGGCCGAGCATGGATCGAGATTTCGTCACTAGTCGTGCATTGGTCGTGCAATGGTCGTGTGCTGGTCGTGCACTGGTCGTGCACTGGTCGTGCATTGGTCGTGCAGGAATCTTCCCCCGTATTGCGCATGGACGGATCGTGCACGATTCACGACTGGTTCATGGACTGAAAGCGTCCGTACGAACACTCGAAGGGGACTTCATCCGCGAGAGAAGACACGCGGGCCTTTCCAGTCAAGAGACCCACACTTGCTGAACCTGATAGCCCGCGAAATCTTTCCCCGAGAGGTCAAGAACCGAACAGCTCGAATTCTGCAGCGGGAGCTATCCCATCACTGACATTGAGCTTCGCATGCCCGGCGTCGGAAACAGCACCCGAGCAACAAGAACAGCGCCTAATAGTGGCGCCGCAACCGGTTCCCCGGGAAGCGGTGAAGCCACCGCGGACAACAAGTGTTCAAATCTTGCCAAAGATTCGCTTAACCATCGAGAGAAGTGGTAAAGATCGATCAAGGCTGTCCGCAACAAAGCCCTTGCGCGTGACACGGACGGTCTTGGATCATACTTCGTCCATAGGCTATGTCAAAAGCGTTGTATTCATATGTAACTCTTGTCTAATCTGTATGATGTGCAACATTGTCTCCCCACATAAGTTGAACTAATTTGCGTATGTTAAAACTCTTTTGACTTGTAGGTATCAAATTTGATTGAATTACACCACATACAAACAAGGAGCACATAAAATCTTGCTCGTTGCTGTTGGGATTGGCATCGAGCGACACGCAAATAACGAACACATATAATCTTGCTCGTTGCTATTGGGATTGGCATCAAGCGACGGGGTAGGACTCAAAGACTCGAATCTAGAAGATCAGTGCACCCACCGGTAATGCGGAAGGATTTCCAATTCTCCATCATAGAAATCCAATTGTCGTACCACACTTTTTTGGGACATTTTAGCTTGCACGATGTAGACTTATATGGAAAACGCTCAATTCGTTTGCATGAACTGAACTAATTACATTTGGAAAGGTACGTAGAAGGAAGTGCTTAGTCGTAAGCAAGCGATGCCGTGTCCTTGATGATAAGTTCGGAGTGCTTGGTCTGAACTAATTACAAATGGAAATGAACGAGAACGTAAGTAGCAAATTCCATGCAGTACATTAATGAGAATGAGGACGTAACTGTAAGTAGCAAAGTCCATGTAGGGCGCACCTCGCTTCCCCCTCTCTCACCCTTTTTACCCGGTCTTCTTAGCCTTTCTCAGCCTACGGAAAGCAGCAAGCCGCGTGAAAGAGGAAACAAGGTGAGCAACGCCGGAGAGGAGAGAAAGATGAACATTGCTGGAGAGCTGCCGCCACTTGCCTCCTATAAAAGGAGAGCGAGAGACGAAGCATTCTAAGCATTCTGCAGTCCAATGGAGGGAGATCAATGTGCCGCCACGAAGATGGAGGTGCTGAATCAGCACATTGCGAATATCTCAAGTTTCTCGGCATCAATCCCGGCAGTTTTGGAGAGGGCAACTCGCCAGCCCTTTGACGCCGTTCCCTTGACCACCGCCTGGGTGGCCCATCTCCACGACCACCTCCTCAACGTCCTTCGCCTCTTGTGAGCCCTTGAACTCTTTTGGCCTAGGTGCATCCGTACGTGGTTGCACGGTGATCACCCCATTCACGCGTGTGGCTTCAACTCCAGGTTGTGCAGGGGCACATGTCAGAAGCAAGATCAGGGTCAGCATGGCTACCCGACACGGAGTTGGTGAACAACTCCAGGTTGTGCGGGGGCTGGCCGAGCATGGATCGAGATTTGGTCACTGGTCGTGCATTGGTCGTGCAATGGTCGTGCACTGGTCGTGCACTGGTCGTGCATTGGTCGTGCAGGAATCTTCCCCCGTATTGCGCATGGACGGATCGTGCACGATTCACGAATGGTTCATGGACTGAAAGCGTCCGTACGAACACTCGAAGGGGACTTCATCCGCGAGAGAAGACACGCGGGCCTGTCCAGTCAAGAGACCCAGACTTGCTGAACCTGATAGACAGCAAAATCTTTGCCCGAGAGGTCAAGAACCGAACAGCTCGAATTCTGCAGCGGGAGCTATCCCATCGCTGATATTGAGCTTGGCATGCCCGGCGTCGGAAACAGCACCCGAGCAACAAGAACAGCACCTAATAGTGGCGCCGCAACCGGCTCCCCGGCAAGCCGTGAAGCCACCGCGGACAACAAGTGTTCGAATCTTGCCAAAGATTCGCTTAACCATCGGACGATCTTCGATCATACTCCGTCCCTAGGCTATGTCAAAAGTGTTGTATTCATATGTAACTCTTGTCTAATCTGTATCATGTGCAACATTGTCTCCCCACATTAGTTGAACTAATTTGCGTATGTTAAAACTCTTTTGACTTGTAGCTATCAAATTTGAATGAATTACACCACATACAAACAAGGAACACATAAAATCTTGCTCGTTGCTATTGGGATTGGCATCGAGCGACACGCAAATAACGAACACATATAATCTTGCTCGTTGCTATTGGGATTGGCATCAAGCGACGGGGTAGGACTCAAAGACTCGAATCTAGAAGATCGGTGCACCCACCGGTAATGCGGAAGGATTTCCAATTCTCCATCATAGAAATCCAATTGTCGTACCACACTTTTTTGGGACATTTTAGCTTGCACGATGTAGACTTATATGGAAAATGCTTAATTCGTTTGCATGAACTGAACTAATTACACATGAAAATGTATGTAGAAGGAAATGTTTGGTTTGTAAGCAAGCCACGTCGTGTCTCGAGTTTGAGCCTAATGAAAACCATCGAGCCAATCGAATTAAATGAAAGCCCGAAGTTAAATATATGGGGGTCTTCGCCGTGGAAATATCGCTTTCCCGTTCGGTGTTGGAAAAAGAAAGAATAAAAGGCTATCCTCTTTCGTCCTGATATTAAAGGAAATATAGCTTGATTAAAGGAAGTTGGACTTTACTTCCTAATTTGACTCGGCTTGCGACTTTCTTCTTTGACCGGTCAACTTGGGACTATTCCAGGCGGTGCGCGCACAAGCATGTACATTCGTTGGTTGCTTCGTTTGTTAAGATTAGAACAATCGAAGCGCTAATTTTGGTGTGCTGTGGTTGCTCTATCATTAGAAACGTCCATAGATGCTGACGTGCTTGAAAGCGGGTTCGTGCGGCGAAGCTTGTTCGTGAATTATGTTCAAAAAGTTATAGTGTTGAAGTCGATCAAATGTTATGGAAAGATTTTTGGGGCTTAAACACTGCGTTGTTTTGTGAGATTGAGAGATTCTTTTGTAAGGAATTGCGGGGCTTAAACATTATGTGCGTTATTAGGTATAATTAAGGCTTAAGAAATATTGAGAGTTTTTAAGTGATTCGAGTATATAATCTTTATTATCTCTATTATATCGGTTGATCTACAGTGGAATTCGTCGTCATTACTCTTCTATGACCGTGTCTCTACGACCAAATTACGTAAATTTAGCGTTCGATTTATTTTCTTATTCTGTCTATTTATTGTTCGATCGCTCACTTTCCGAAACACCAATAATTAGTGTAGAGATATCAAGTCTTGCCATCGAATGGAAACATTCACACTAAGAGGACTGTCTTGAATATGTTTACCCTTTCTGATTTAATTGACCCTCTCTCGATATCATTTATCTTCTATCTAACGAACGTACGTATTTCTGATTTTCATCGAAATATTCCGACGACTTGACAAATAAGCGGGCACAGAGATCCGAGAGAGCAAAGCAGATTTATCTTCGAAATACTAGAACAGAAGTACGTGTACTTCTTCAAAAAAGCAGTCGAGTTATGATCAGGATCAGTGGCGTGTCCAACCGTCGGGTTGATCCGGAAGTTCATGAACGAATCAACAGTAAAGTCCCCGAGCAATGCACTCCCGTGCTCATTGCACCTCCTTATGATTCTCTCGTGCTCAAAGAAACGCCTGGTCTTCTTGTAGCGATTGTCTTCAGGCATCATCCTGAATTTGCTTCTGTCGTCCCAGAATGTCGAACTCATGTGGTTTATGAAGATCGAGTTCGAGACTGTTATAAAACACGCTTGCTCCCATTTGCCCCATGATGTATAGCCTCGCATAAGATTTTAGGGGAATAACAGACTTAAATTAGGCTCTGTATTTGAAAGCCTGCCTCCTCTCATCCGTTCTCTTCGAGATCTTGGACATAATCAATCACGGAATCTGGAACATATTTGACAGCAATATCTAGTGGAGGTAATTGTTTCGATTCGGAAAACCAAACGACTGCTTTCACATGTAGCAATATTAGTCGAGGCAGAGCTTTTTTAAGCAACTTAGCCCAAAAAAAAAAAAAAAAAAAAGATAAGGTTGCTCGCTTGTCGCACTTCAACGTCTCGCTGTAACATGCACAATTCATAGTGGTCGTGCCCTTCAGAGAGTCAAAAGAGGCATGCACGAGAACAATATAAAGGGGTCGAAATATGATATAACGTACAGCAAGCCAACCATCCATGCATGCACTTGCAAAGCAACATGCACGGACTATGAAGTTCATAAAATACAGAGACCACTTGGTAAGCAACAGTTTGAAAGTAGGATACAAACGCCTTATCTGAAGAGCATTCCCATCGACCAAGTGCAAGAAAAGGTACTTCGGTAAAATAAGAGCGCGTTTGGTAATGTTTCTGTTCGGAGAACAATTTTTGAACATAAATAGTTTTTTTTTTTTTTTTTGTTCTGAGAACAATTTCTGAGTATAAGAACGTGCTTGGTAAGCGCAAAAAAAAATTATTCCAGGAATAGAAATATATTTGGTAAACTTGTATAATTTTGTTATTTCTTTTAATTTTTCAATATTTTTATTATATTTTTCCTTTTTTTCTTTGTTTTTTTTCCTTTTTTTCTTCTTTCTCTTTGTGGCCGATCACGGCCACAACATTTGCCGATGACTTTTTGGGTGAGCTCCAACAAGCTCACTAGAGACTCGCCAGCCACCGCAAGGGCCGGCAAGCTCATCGAAGCCGGGCGAGGCCAAGCCTCGCTAGTGGCTCGGTGGCCAAGTGAGCCTCATGCCACCTGGGCGAGGCCACCAAGGCCACCGGTGAGGCTCGACCTCGCCTTGGCCTGGTGAGGCCAAGCCTCTCGCTAGTGGCTAGGCGAGCTCAACCTCACCGTGGCTCGGCATCTCCGGGGGTCGGCAAGACTCCGGCAAGGTCGCCGGCCCTCGTTTGGCCGATCGCCGGTACCGGCCATGGCCAAGGCTAGCGACCGGCCAAAAAGAAGAAGAAGAACAAAAAGAAAAAGAAGAAGAAAAGAAAGAGAATAAAAAAAAAAAAAAAAAGGAGAGTGAACAATTGTTTCTCAGAATTGTTCCCGGGAACAAGAAACAACTTTTTTCTACTTCTTGTTTATGTTTCAAATTTATTTCCAGGAACAAAAGTTTTACCAAACACGTTTCTATTCCTTTTTTTCCCCGGAACAAAAGAACAAAAAATTTTGTTCAGGGGAACATAAACAATCTTAAACAAACGGGGCCTAAAATTCTCTTTCGGCTTCCCCTACTTGCTTAAATGATGTTCTCAATGAGCTGATGATGCCAAGCCAACCCATAAGCCTTATCCCAGATAAGTATACAAGGATAGAAGAAAAACACCTGAAACCCAGTTACAAAAACTCTCGTGTTTATTATCCCTTCAGCGGGACAGCATATGCATGAACAACGTAAAATACTTCCCAATAAGCACCAGTCCTTGATGAATTTGCTCATTCCTAAGCTTTCCAAATGCAAATATTAGCATGCAGAATGCGATATAAGTTTTTCACGATGTTCTAAAACTAATGATACCTTTTCTGCACATGGAGGATTCCCGCAAAAGATCGTGCATCATCAAGGATGCCTCTCTAGATCACGACACTACAATTATTTGTTACACATCCTAACATTGTCTTCAATTCCTCTTTCTTTCTTTGGGCGAAATTAGAGATTTAAAACGTGGATAGGTAATATAGTTAGGGGAAATAGAACAGAGTGCAGTTCGGATCAAGATTGTACCGGAGCTAGATGGTTATGCTTGGAATATAACTTAGGGAAATATTGCATTTGACAGTGTGCGGGTTGGGAACTTATCAAGACAAACTGCGAGGAGCACCATGATGAAGGCCGTCGCCGGAAGGCCTTCCCCCACTCCGTCCCAGTTTGCATCCAGGAAAGACAGATTTTATCTTTGATCCGTGCATTATGAGAAGAGTATGCTTTCTCTAGGATAAAGTATGCGGAGATCTCGTAATTAGTGGGTCAACCACAAACGCATAAAGACAGAGCACCTCAACTTTTGTGTTGAAGCTTTCCATGCTCTTTAAGAAGCCGAAAAGACTTCCATTTTTCTCACCACGTTCGCCTTGAACAATCCCAGGGCACAATCAGGCTTGCGACGGGGAATAGATCGATTTTGAAGAGATAAAAAAGACATCTAAATTATGAGAGAATGATTCTGTTTCTCCTCGAACGGAATACTCAGTGCCCATGAATTGCAGATGATCGGATATTGAAAGAAAGCTGAGACGAATAATAGAAAAAGAGGTAGAGCAAAGCATTTTCCTGAGCAGACAGACTCGTCCAATCAATCATCGGTCACCATAAACCCTTTTGACGTTCACTGGTAGGAATTTGAATCAGCATTTACATTTGAAGTATTTTGATTAGTCGTCAAATAGCTTCCGGGAGTGGAACACCAGCTTCCTCGGCAAAGGTTTAATAAAAGAAATAAAGAAACGGCAGGGGTCTTAAGTCCATTTACAACCAAACAACCTTTCTTGCACTTGAGATTTCTATGTCGTCCAATGAAAAACTGCATCAACTTCGATCATCGCGATCTGATCTATATACCTGCATCAAGAGAATGCAAAGATTCCGTGCAGGAAGGAATGATGCGATTGGACGTGCCTAATAGCCCCGCTTGATTAAGTCGTCACCCACCCTCTCAACAATCACGTTGCACAATCTGGAAGTCGCAAGGTTGCCATAGATGCCAATGACCAAGGCCGCACCCGTTTTCTTGATGGTCACATATTGAGGCCGCTGAAATCAAATAAGAACAACTAGGTGATGGGAGTGAAGCTATCGATTACTAGAAGTATGCGTCCTACAAGCAACTGCAAAGTGAAAAATTATTTACGCCTCGTGCCGCAAGCTGTTAGAGACAAAATAGTTGAGGAAACTAGCTTTTCGGAGCAAGCAAAGAAAAGTCAAAGCCGGCACTGATTTCATCATACTTTAAAAGGTAAAACCTATAATCACGAGCATAGCCACTTACGTCCAATGCCAATTGCTGCCTAATCTATCAAAAGAATGCACCCAAAGGAGCAACCGCAGTGTCATTTAGACAATTTCCCTTTTCTTTTGCTCGACTAGTCATAGAGCTGTTGCATATTCAAGCTGAAACAATCATCGTTAGGATGGTTATTCAACAAAGAGTGTGTCGAGAATATTGAGAAGATTCTCAAGAAGAATTAGGAGATAGGGTGAGGTTATAGGAGTACTGTATGCGGCATTGGTTAGAGCACCGAAAAGGAAACTTAAACGGGATGTGCAGGGGGGGAGGAAGAGCTAGCTTCAGCACAGTGACAAATGCAGCAAAAAGATTACTACTGAGACAGCAATACACCAATGAAACAAAAGCCCTTGAAGCTCATCCTCAAAGAATGGGGTAAGACTCTGTTTTTCCTGTCTGAGGAAGAGTATCTTATGTTGTCGGAGACTCCTAATGGAGATGACCATGTGCTGGGGTGGCGTGCCAGAAGGAGTTATCCATCATCCTAATGATGCGCTGCCAGGCCAACTTGAATTGACCGCCTGACCATTAATAGGATCGGTAGGTGGTCTTTTGGTATGAGATATCCGTGTTTGTTTCGCATTGTGTACACGAAAAACCAGATCTCATTTGTTCTCTAAATGGGACATTTCTCCTCTCAGAGCTATGTTCAAGTATCGAGCGAGTAGTTGCTGCTATCCGTTGGATGGGTGTGGCAGTGGATATTGCGTCCAGCAAATATGACAAAAAGGCTCAGGAACAAGCTGATTCACCTTATATGCCCGAATAACGTCACCAGGTTTGACTCCGGTCACCACGTACTTGGTGCCGCCAAGATAGAGTCCGATGATAGTGAGCATCCCAGGTTCATCGAATTCGCGCATGATGGCGATTCTCTCTTCGGTCGTAAGCTGCAGAACAGAGAAATCCGGGGCCATGATTCTGAATACCGTCCAATTTGTATTTACTCCTTATTAATCAAATCGTTTACATGCACCCAACCAATAACAAAGAAGTTTTATGAAATGAAAGAAGAGCAATCATGATTTCGCAAGTGATCAAATGTTGCATTTCCCCTGTTCGATCAAATGGCTCACAGGAGTGGGCTCTGTAAGTTAGAGCGATGTTCACGATAAAACAAAACCAAAACTGGGAACCGAGATTATCGTGGGGAGTGACTAATTACTCTTCCACCGCGACAAGAGAATTGCATGACTCGATCGCACAGGCGGCACAACGATTGAAATTGAAAAGAGGAAGATGGAAGAAGATGATGATGAGAAGAGGACCGAACCTTGGGGAAATTGGTGGTCTGCGCCCAAACATTCCCGTCTTGGCCGATGATAGCAGCAGCTTGATACGAGGTGGTGGCCCTGGCGGGGTCTTCGTCCCTCGTGCACACCAGGGGTCTTCGTCCCTCGTGCACATCTTCTTGAACATCAAGTAATCTTCATAGTAAGCTTCCCACTCCATCTTCTTCTTCTTCTTCTTTTGGATCCTGGCAGAGGAGAAAGATGAAGAAGGAGAAGGAATGAAAGATGCGTTAATAGTTTTGAATATTATGCTCAGTCTTTATATTTATGGAAATTCCCACTCGAAATTATCTCTCCATATCTCTTCGCATTATTCATAATCCACATTTGAACGACCGATAAAATGGAAACATTTCCTTCCACCTAAAAAAAATCACAAACATATCAATATCAGCTTAAAATTAGACGTTACTCTTTAAATGTATCACGTGATCCATAATCTCTCGTAATATGCAAAAACGCTCAATTGGTGTTTGGAGTTTCTTGACCCGCATTGAATTCAGTAACCTATACTAGGCACGCATTTAAATTGCATATTCATATGCAAAATTTAATTTGCTACTCGGTATGCCATAAAAAGTCTATCTATTTATTTCCGGTTATAAAATCAAAAATGTAATTGGTGTGTTGTAACCATTTTTAAGCTTAGGTAACCCATCGAAAATTTATGATATTAAAGGAAGTGTTCATACAAAAATTATCTCATCAAAGTATGAGCCGTTTAGATGTACACCGATATATAGTATTAAGTACATTTACACTCGGTTGCGATGAAAATCTAATTGTACGATTTTTTTTTTCACCTACTGCTTCACATGAATTTTTAGCTATTTCAATACGAAGTAAAGTATGAATTAGGATTCGAAATCCCCCCAATTTCATCCATTAGACGATAGTGACCTTGTACGTCGCTGGCCGGTTGGTAATGATTCACATGCGAATGTCCTGTAAAAATTTACGGGCCAATCCCTGGACATCGTGTCCTGGAAAACTGCGATACAAAAATAATAAAGATTCTATATATATATATATATATATAAACCTAACAACGGTTAAAATAATAGTATGCTAGTGCTGAGACAAAAAGAGGAGGCGACAACAAAGTTAATTGCCATGTACTCGACGCCTCCAAGAAGCCAAACTCCAGTCGCAGCGAGTCTTATTCACAATGATGAATCAAGCAGGGATTATCGTCCCTTGAGTGTATAATTTGTTAAATGTTTGATCTAGTACCCTAGATGATACGATAATATTTTATGCATGATGTTACGCGTGAATTACCTAAATAAGATATTTAATTTGAATCGGGATATAACAACTCGCGTCATCAAGCAACATGGATGATAATTTTATTCCCAAAACCGAGCAAATTAAACAATTCGAAAAGGCTATTATATATCTAATTTGAGTTGAATTTCTGATCATGGGGAATTCAAGGGCCACTATATATATATATCGTTATAATTTATTGAATTCTGGCCCAAAACTCCTAGATAGAGCAATCATCCTTTCTTTTTCTTTGTTTTGAAATTGTGAAGGAGGTCTAATAAGAAGCAATGACCCTAAGCTCGATCTCGTGCATGTCATGTACGTAAAATCGGACAAGAAGATCCTTGAACTCCTCAATAAATAAACGAGTTCGATCTAATGCAATCTAATTATATTCTAGGCAAAGTAATTTCAGATTTACAGTTATGTCGATTGCGTTAATTGTGTAAAATAAGTGAATTGACTTCATAAAATCTTAAATTTTTTTTTTCTGTACATATCAATGACATGAAGTAGTCTGCACCGGTGCGGGTTGTCTAGTTTTCCAACCTCTATGTTTCTGGTTCAACCTGTTCTATCGAATGGACGCGCTGTCTAGATTCAGCCGTATGCACCTTTGGCGGCAAAAACTAATATTTTGACCATCAAGATCTCTGGGATTGCTGCTTTAGTTAACTTTACTGGTTCCTGTATTCCGAACAGTTCATCTTTCCCTTGCAGGAATCTGTTTTAAGCATTGTGATATGCTGATCAATCTAACTGAATATCCACGTAGATTCACATTTTTGCGCACTTGGATGATATTATGAAACTGAATGAGAAATTTGACCGAATGGTAACCATAACCGTGGCTGAAAGTTCTTGATGTTGTTTGAATATCCAAGTCCTCAATCTTATATCATTTGTCGCAAAGAGACTCATCCTCTCGATCAGTTCTTTTGTACCCATTTCCACTTTAAGGCTTGAAGGGTGGTAGTAAGGGAAGCAATAATGCATAAATAGCGCACGATGTGGGCTTCGGCGGTCAAGAAACCATTAAAAGCACTAGTAGATATGCGGTGAGACAGGATGATGAATCAGGAAGTTAGTTACTTCCCCTAAACGAGTTAAGTCTCTTGTTGCCGATCTGTTAATATCCCTACTTCAGGAAATCATTAGATTTCACCCAGTCACCTTATTAAGCCACTAGAGGATTCTGAGAGAAACTTGACAAGTGGGAGTCCAACGTGTGGACCTTACGTGTGAACTGGGGGATAGAAATCAAATTCTGAAGCTTGTTTTTGCAAGAAGAGAAGGATGTCAAATATGTTGAGTTGGCCACACTGGTTGTTCCATTATCCATAGGTGTCTTAAGTCCGTTTACAAACCAAACAACCTTTTTTGCACTTAATATTTCCATGGCATCCAATGAAAAACTGCATCAACTCCAGCAATTCCAATCTGATCAAGAGAATGCAAAGATTCCGTATGGGACGGAATGATGCGATTGTGATGCGCCTAATAATCCTGCTTGATTAAGTCATTGCCCACCCTTTCGACAACTACATTGCACAAATTATAAGCCACAGTTTCGTAATATATGCCAATCACCAAGGCCGCACTTGTCTTCTTGACGGTCACAACTTCACGCCACTGAAATCAAATAAGAAAAACAAAGTGAAGGGAGATAAGCTATCGATTAATAGAAGTACGCATCCTACCAGCAATTACAAAATGCAAGATTATTTACACCTCCTGCTGGAAGCTCTTCAAGACAAATTAGTTGAGGAGACTAGCTTTTCAGAGCAAGCAAAGAAAAGTTGAAGCCGACATTGATTCTATTGTACTTTATGATGTAAAACCTATAATCACATGCATAGCCCCTTATGTCTGCCATTGCTGCCTAACCGTTCAAAATAACGCATCAGTGTCATAAAGACAATTTCCCTTATCTTTTGTTGACTAGTCATAGAGCCATTGCATAATCAAGATGAAATGATCATCGTGAGTATGGCTTAAGAATTCAATTGCAAAAGTTGGTTATTCAACAGCGTGTCGAGCAAATTGAGAAGATTCTCAAGAAGTAATAGGAAAAAGGGTTGAGGTTATCAGACAACCGAATACAGCAATGGTTAGAGCACCAAAAAGGAAACGTATAAGAGATGTGCAGGGAGAGAGTAAGAGCAAGCTTCAGCAAGGTGACAAATGCAGCAAGACAATTACTCAGACAGGAATACAGCCAATTAAACAAAAGCCCTTGAGGCTCATCCTCAAAGAATAGTCTATAACTCTGCAGATCCTGTTTAGCCAAAGCATCTTATATTGTCTAGGACTCTAAATGGAGATAACCAGTTGATAGGGCCACGTGCTGCGTCGGAGAAAAGAAACAGCATGTGGAGTTATCCATGCTAATGATGCACTGCCAGCCCATCTCGAATTGACCACCGACCATTAATAGAATCGGTAGATGGTCTAATAGTATCGGCTATCCGTGTTTGTTTCCCATCATGTACACTAAAACCAGATCTCATAAATGACATTTCTCCTCTCGGGTATGTTCAAGTGGAATGTTCCTTTTGAAGCTGGGTGCCGGCTATTGTATCGACAAGTACCTGTCGTTAGCCATTCGATGGATGGGGCAGTGGTATCGTGTCCAGGAATGGATGCATTTGAAATGAGAGGAATAAACCCAGCAGCCAAATAAAGATGGCTGCATATGATAAAAAGGCGGGAGGCAACAAGCTGATTCACCTTATGTGCCTGAATAGCATCACCGGGTTCGACGCCAATCACCACGTACTTGGTGCCACCAAGGTAGAGTCCGATGGTAGTGAGCGTACCGGGTTCATCAAATTCACGCATGATGGTGATTCTCTCTTCAGTCGTAAGCTGCAGAACAGGAAAATCCTGGCCTGGAATCATAATTCCGAATACCGTCCAATTTGAATTTACCCCTTATTATCAAATCGTTTACATGCATCCAACAAATAACAAAGAGGTTCTATCAAGCGAAAGAAGAGCAATCATGGTTTCGCAAGTGATCAAATGTTGCATTTCCCCTGTTTGATCAAATCGCTCACAGGAATGGGCGCTGTAAGTCACGCCATGTTCATGATAAAAGAAAACCAGAACTGGGAACCGAGATTAACGTGGGGAGTGACTAATTACTCGTCCACCGCAATAAGAGAATTCACGACTGGATACCACAGGCAGCAAGAATCGAAATTGAAGAAGATGGAAGATGATGATGAGCAGAGGACGAGCCTGGGGGAAATTGGAGGTCTGGGTCCAAACTTTCCCGTCGTGGTCGATGATGGCAGCGGCTCGATACGTGCCGTCTTCATTCATGCTCTTCGTCTTGAACATCAAGTAATCTTCATAGTAAACTTCCCACTCCATCTTCTTCTTGGATCCTGGCAGAGGAGGAAGATGAAGATGAAGAAGGAGAAAGAAGGAGAAGGAATGAAAGAATGGAGGGAGAAACAGGGCACGAGCTTGCGTTAATGGTTTGAAATTTCGAAGGTTTCTTCATTATGGAAATTTCATGCGGATTTATCTCTCCATATCTCTTTGTATTATTTATAATCCACATTCTAGAAAAGAAAAACCTTTGACCTTAAAAAAAAAAAAAAAAAAAAATTACAAACACATCAATGTTGGCTAAAAAGTGACTAAGGCTTCTTCATCATTAAATAATGGACAAAATGATAATTTATGATATGAATAAAAGTTTTATGTCAGCGTAAGTAGATCTATTTGTATTTTCTGAAATAAATTATATCGCATTTTCACTTCCGATATCATATTCTCTTTTTATATTTTGTAAGCACATAATTATGTGGCGAAATGTATTATATGTCACTCTTCGAACATGTCACGTGACTGATAATATTTCATAACATGCAATAATGCTTAATTAGCACTTATAGTTTCTTGACCCATTGAACTTGGTAATCAACTGATTATGGATCAATGAGTAATTGTGGTATCACGTATGTATTTAATTTTCATATACATATGCATTTAACACAAAATTTAATTCACTGCTCATGATTCGATACACAATGAAAAATCTACTTATTTCTTTTCACTTTTGATTAGAACAATATCTCATTCTAAAACCGAGGATGTAATTGCTATAGTGTAATACTTTTCACGCTAAAAATGCAATAACACTCCCTCGGATGCCATAACTATTCATAGACTCACTTGAATGCCTTAAAAAAAGCAGATCATTTAAATATCAATTCCAATTTAAGGTATCGGAATTCCGATGTGACAACATTTTATTAATTTCCCCGATCGATATGGCTAGCTGGCGTAATAGCCCTAAACTATGTTGTCTACGTGATATGCCCAAAATATAAATCCTAATTTGAACAAATCAAACTATTTCTCCAAATTCTTCAAATCCTAATTCGGAAACCCCAAAATTAAGAGCTGAATAGTGAGAGCGAGAGGTGGACAAGCGGCTCAAATTTGTTTTAAACAAGCAATGAGATTCGTTTCAATGTGGACAAATTACTTGCCTTTTCCCTGTTGCAAGATTCCTCCCTCTAACACCGAGGCCCAATTTCTTTTCTCCAACCATCAAATCCTAATTTTTTTTTTTTTTTTTGTCCCTCCAAAGTACCGGGCTCTAATTATTTTCAGCGCCGATTGAGCAAGTGAGCGAGAGAGGATGACGTTGGTCGAGTGAGTGACTAGTGAGAGGGGCCGAGCGAGCGAGGGCGACAGATGCCTTTGAACGATGGACAAGATTGACGCGAAAATCAAGTGAAAGACGAAGATAGATTTTAAGAGAAGGATTCAGTGTGGCGTCGATTCAAAGGTCCACGTTGGACTTTTTCTTTTTCTTTTAAAAAAAGCGAAAAGCATGTATAAATCAACCTTTTTTTTTATTAAAAAAATCACGTAAGACTTTTGATCAGGATTTATCACCGAAGAGATTTAAGTGGTTATTTTTTCTTTAATTTTGTAATTAATAATTCAGTGAAAATTTTTGGTTTCAAAGTGAAAATCATATAAAAGTTATAGTATTAAAATTCTTTTTCTCTAATTGAAAATTTTCAAGATACACCAATACATAGCATCACTGCCTTTTTAACAATTCATTTACACTTGGTTGCAGCGATAATGTTAATTTTACGATAATTTTGTCCTTAATTACGAAATATAATGCACCACTCATTCTTTGTCGCTAGGCCGTTTGTAATGCCAAAATGACTCACATGTGCTGGAGATCGTGTCTGGAAAACTGTGATTATAGATGCACTTCAAATAAGAAGAAAGACATAAGTTACCTATCCAAAGACCAAAACAGAAAAAAAGAACAATTTCTACATATACCTAGCAGCTAAAATAATACTGCTGGAATAAAAGGAGGGAGGCAACAAAGTTATTACCTTCTTTGCCCGAGTAACCGGTTCACCCGAATAACAGCACCTGGTTCACCTCCAATCACCGCGTGCTTGGTGCCACCGAGGTAGACCCCGATCGCAGCGAGCGTCCCAGGTTCATTAAATTCGCACATGGTCACGTCTCTCTCGTCCGTGTCGCAAGCTGCAGGACAGTAGATCCGTGCCTCCAAATAAGAGCAAGAAGTAAAGAGTAAAAGAGCAATCGTGATTCACGGGGGTGAGTGCCGCCCAATCCGATCAATTCGCTTGCCTTAAGTTAGGATTTTCATGATATGAAACTTAATTTCGAGAAAGAGCGCCGTTCGCCATCTTTTTATCGCGTCATAAATATGTGCTGTAATACAAACCCAAATTCATGGTAAAACCAATGGCTCCAAGCTTGTTCGAGTGGTAAAAGCCCATGGGCCAATGCATGATCTCCATTGGCGATGCAGCAAAGCAGCCAACACTTTCAGAATTCCTTCAAGAAAGATGGTAGAGGAGAAAGAGATGAACGAAATTTTGCCCAGTACTCAAAGTAGGAACAAGCATGCTTGCACTAATTCTTTACTTGCGAGAGGACTGTATGCACCCATGGTCTCACGAAACATCCGAAAAAAATAAAAATAAAAATTGTACGCTGAAGGAAAATTTGTTGATACTTCTCATGCGAATTAAACTATTGAATTTTGTGTACATCTCGATGTTGCCTTTCTTCCGAAATTGATATTTATGATTGTTCATGGACAACTGAAAGGTTCACGCAACAAGAGTATCCAATGTTCGCTCCATCATAAGTCAAATAACATTAAGTGTTCACCTAATAATTTTACCCTTTTACCATCCGACGAAAATTCAAAGCATGAAATGTGGATAAGATGTAGAAAATAACAATGTTACTTTGAACTTTTCTAGAGTCAAGAAGACGACAAAAACTATGATTTGGGTTGCAATTGAGAAATCTAGTAAATGTCCCAAACGTGATCACTGCATAATTTGTTCTTTAGCCACATTTCACATTATCGATTGTTGTTCTCTCCTAATTTTGAATTCTTCCTTTTCCAATCTCAATGAAGCTGGTGTGTATAACGAGTATCTCTGAGTATTTGTTAACTATATTTAATGAATAATGTTTTAATTTACTATTTATTAGTTATAAATGAAACGAGAAAGGCAGTACATTGAATAAATGGAAAATTCTAAATAAGGGTCCTCCTCATCCATTCTCTTTCAGCTCCTGGACATAATCCCTCCCGGATCTGGAACATATCGGACAGAAATATCTGGTGAAGGTAATACTTTCGATTCGGAAGGCCAAACGACTTCTTTTGTCATGTGAGGATAGTCATCAATGGAAGAAGGGGACGACCCTTGCGGCGCGACTT
Organism: Eucalyptus grandis; assembly: GCF_016545825.1. Taxonomy (NCBI): domain Eukaryota; kingdom Viridiplantae; phylum Streptophyta; class Magnoliopsida; order Myrtales; family Myrtaceae; genus Eucalyptus; species Eucalyptus grandis. The sequence continues at coordinate 34,660,577 of NC_052622.1, read as the reverse complement.
CTAAAGGTTATAGTCGAGCATCGGCGAGGACACGGGCCTATTTCATCCGTCGGCCTCGTTGCTCTTCATCGATTTTCTTCTCTCTGCGGCCTCCATTTCTGCTCCCGGACAGACATTGTTAGCCTTTTATTTCTTAAATCTTACTCAAAACGCCCTATTTATTTGATGAATGCTCTCCGCAATTCATCGGTTTCCATCTAACAAGCATATCAGTGTTGTTTGGTTGACCGCAAATTTGAGGTGTCGGATGAGTGCCAACTTTAATCCTTAAAATCATCGATCGGGCAAGCAGTTAAGTGCTAGGTTTTACGCATTTTTGTTTTTGTGGTGGTTGTAGAACATGAACCCCTTTCAGTTCCTTTTATTTATTTATTTATTTTAGTTTGAGGCTCTGTTTCGTGGATGTAGTATGTGAATGATAGATTCTTGGTGCTAGTTTTGGAGCGAACCATAAACGAAATGGATAACAATACATACGTTATTTTATGTTTTGCCACAATAATTCACCATATAGAGATTACTTATTTGCAATCAGTACCCCTTTGTAGCTCCTCCCAATATTGCACGGAATGTATCATACACACATGGCATGATAGATCTTGATTAGTTTACAAACTGATGGATCAAGGGCCGCAATATAAAGTCTTATCATATTGCACATATATTTCACATGCAATTAAAGAATAAGTTCACAAATTCCATCCCAAAATGTCTAGATCGATTTATGTTATGAAAATGATGCGCATGATGATTTAATCTCTACAAAAACACTAGAGCTAGCGAAGCTCACTTCTACAAAGTTGCTCAACTTCAATATGTCGCCAAATTACAATGGTCAACATCATGCTACGTTTGTACTAACCCAGCAACTTTGTTTTCAATTCCTCTTTATAATGTGTGGTCTACTTTCACGGGTCTGTTGATTTTCAAGACTCCCGCAACGAAAAGCCACAGAAGTTTCTCCCAAAATTTCACATTCCAAATCAACTGCAGCACCGCCACCGTGCCGCAAATCTGTCAGACTAACCATCCTACAAAACATCGGAACGAGAACTCGTACCTTGAGGCATGTGTGAAGTAAAGACAACTTGTTCCAAACAAGGGATGTGTTCACAATTTGGGGGATTTTGCAGTTCCTAAGGTTGTACCCTAGTAAGGTGTCGGATTTACAACTCATGCTCGATTGCACGGACTATCCGATTATCCAAAAAAGAGATTACAAAGACCGAAAGTTGCGAAGGTCCAACCATTTTGGAAACAATGCAACATTCGATATTGTATTTCCGGATTGGTTTTTCTGGGGTTGGTAATGCCTTCAACCGTGTTGTGCTCCTATTAGAGATAGCTAAGAAAGAATAAAATCAGTGAAAATTCAAGTTTCTTTTTCCCTTTTATATCTAAAGGATGTCCACTTATGTTGCAAAGAAACCCATTTCCATGGAAAATATTTCGTAGGGATAATACGGGCATGCATGGTAATATTTCTATTTCTTTCGATTACTATTCTTTTGTTCCCCGAAACAAAAAAAAAAGGAACAAAAATCTGTTTGGTAACGCCAAATCGTTTTTCTATTCCTGGAATAGAAAAATGGTTGGGGAATATATTTGAAACAAAAAAAATAAACAAAAAAAAAGTAGATTCTTGTTTTCGAGAACAATTTCTAGAAATAAGTTTTTTTTCTTTTCTATTTTTCTTTTGTTCTTCTTCCTTATTGCGGCCACCGCCAATCGCTTGCCAACCGTTGGCCACCTCTTGCCGCCCGCGGCCACCGTTGGCATCCGACCGCCAGTGAATGCCAGTGACGGTTGCCACCGCCTGTAGCTCACCGGCCATTGCCCACAACCCTTCGGCCAACGACCACCACTTGTCTACCAGCAACCTACCGTCACCAACCACCGTAGGACCGCCACTTGCCGCCGCACGACCGCCGATCGTCGTTGCCCACCGCCACCCATAGCTCACCGACCATTGCCCCCTCCCTTGGCCGGTGGGCTATGGGCAGCAATCATGCGATGGTGGTCGGCGGTCATGTGATGGTTATGCGGCGGTCGTGCGATGGTCGTGCAGCAGTCGTGCGATGGCCGTGCGGTGGCGGGCGGCAATCAACGGTCCATGAGTAAGAAGAAAAAAAAACAAATAAATATAAAAATTTATAAATTTTTACGAAACGCATTTCTATTCTTTTTCTATTCCAATAATATAAATTTTGTATAATTACCAAAAACCTTATTTTACTCAGAAATTGTTCCCAAAGTAGAAATAAATAAATAAATAAACTATTTCTAAAAATAAATAGTTCCTGGAATAGAAACATTGCTGGAGAGATGTCGCCTCTTCCCTCTTATAAAGGGAGAGCGAGAGACAAAGCATTCTGCAGTCCAACGGAGGGAGATCAAAGTGCGGCTGCGAAGATGGAGATGCTGAATCAGCACATTGTGAAATATCTCAAGTTTCTCAACATCAATCCCAAGCAATTTTGGAGAGGGCAGCTCCCAGCCCTTTGACACCGTTCCCTTGACCACCGCCTGGGTGGCCCATCTCCACGACCACCTCTTCAACGTCCTTTGCCTCTTGCGAGCCCTTGAACTCTTTTGGCTTAGGTGCATTAGCATGTGGTTGCACGGTGATCACCCCATTCACGTGTGCGGCTTCAAACTCGGTGAGCTTGCTTTTCAACTTGGCCATCTCCACGTGCATGGCCACATCGCGGCCTCCCAGGTCTTGTCCCGTTGTTGTAGCTCATGCATGAGGGATCCCAACACCTCGACACGGAGCTCTCCCATGCCGACCTTGAGTTCTTGCACTTCGGCCAAGAACTCCTCCTTATCGGCTTCCGCTCTGTCGATGGTTTGGTTCAGGTCATCCATCAACGCCTGGACGTCCGTGATGGTCTCCTCTAGGACCGTCACTCGGTTCTCTAGATACCCTTTGGATTCCTCAAGCTCGAGACAGCACAGTTCTTCTTCGACCGAGTGGAGGGAGATCAAAGTGCGGCCACGAAGATGGAGGTGCTGAACTAGCACATTGCGGAATATCTCAAGTTTCTTAGCATCAATCCCAAGCAGTTTTTCGAGAGGGCAGCTCGCCAGCCCTTTGACACCGTTCCCTTGACCACCGCCTGGGTGGCCCATCTCCACGACCACCTCTTCAACGTCATTTGCCTCTTGCGAGCCCTTGAACTCTTTTTGGCTTAGGTGCATTAGCACGTGGTTGCACGGTGATCACCCCATTCACGTGTGCGGCTTCAAGCTCGGCGAGCTTGCTTTTCAACTTGGCCATCTCCATGTGCATGGCCACATCGCGGCCTCCCAGGTCTTGTCCCGTTGCTGTAGCTCATGCATGAGGGATCCCAACACCTCGACACGGAGCTCTCCCATGCCGACCTTGAGTTCTTGCACTTCGGCCAAGAACTCCTCCTTATCGGCTTCCGCTCTGTTGATGGTTTGGTTCAGGTCATCCATCAGCACCTGGACGTCCGTGATGGTCTCCTCTAGGACCGTCAATCGGTTCTCTAGATACCCTTTGGATTCCTCAAGCTCAAGACAGCACAATTCTTCTTCGACCGAGTGGTCTTCTCGATTGGTCACCCAAGATCTTCTCAGTCATTGCCTTGAATGATCGGGACATAAGCACGAGTGTCGCGACCAATTTTTTTCGGGGTGTGAACCACCTAGGGTTTGGCTAATGGATTGTCAAGCCTAGACTTAACTCGGGCTCTCCCAAGCCCATACCAATTCGCGACTTAGGTTCAAGTTTATAACATGCAATTGATTTTCAATTAGGAGTCGCCACTAATCTATTTTTGGTGGGTCGATTAGAAACCCAAGTAAAGTAATGGGAGATTTACTTTACTCCTACGAACCAGAGATTATGGGTACGGGGACTTGATTACACTAGATTTCTCTAATGCCCTTTCGGTACCTTTATCTTTTATTTTAAAGAAAATTGTTTGGCAAGCAACTTGAATTGATTTTAATTCCTTAACATGTGAGGTGACCATGCAGGTGCGCAAACCACCAATTTAACACTCAAGAAAGCAAATGAATAAATTGCAGGACTTACCTCATAACAACGAAAGCATCTGCGTTGTTAGTTTAGAATTCAAATCAGCAGTCCTAAATATGATTTCTAATTAACACGCAATTTTTGTTTTGTTTTCACTTAATTAATGAAAATCATGCAATATGCAATGCATGCCACTAATTTAACATAAAATGATATGACATGGCAACATGACTTAGCTATATGACCTAAGCAATATGACACAACTAAGCATGTAATCTATTCTAAGCATGAGATGATTTATTCTAAATAATTTTTTTGTATTTTCTATGAGATTCGAAATTTAAGAAATGCAACATTTAAATATGCAATCTAAATTAATCTAATGACCTAATTCTAATGACGGGCAATTTCTAATTAAATGCACCTAACAAGAATCACTAAATGATGTGCATTGTATGAAACTAATTCTATATGACGTGCACATGATTTTTATTTTCCTAATAAGCATGCAATCTATTTAGGAGAAATTATCTAAACCTACAATATGCAATCTTAGCATGCAATGACGTGCAAAGAATGCCCTAATTCTACATGACATATGCATATGACATTTTTTATTAAAAAAATGCAATCTATCCTAGAAATTGCAACTAATTTATCCTAAGACAAATTTTATGAAATTTCAAATGATCTAGCTAAATTAAGATTCTATCTAATTTAAACTAGGGATTAAGTCATATTAAATCCTAATTTAAACTAAGACATTATCTAAATCTAAAATGCCATTTATCTTTAAAAGATGATCTAAATTTAAAATGAAGCATGCAATTCTAACCTAATATGCACAATGATTTTTTATGGTTTTTTTTAATTAATTTCGAAATTAAAATTTTCACATAATTAACATGCAATTCAAATAAAAACTAACAACCTAAATGAATGCACCTTTTTTATTTTATTTAAAAATTCATAATAAGATTGCAAATCCTAAATATGCAAGATGACAACAAACCTAATCCTAATTAAGATTTTTTTGATTTTTTATTTTACGAAAATAAGATTCGACTTAACTAACTTGACGATGGCAAATCAAACAAGATAAGATTGATATCCAAAAATTAGTGAACCATATCTCGCGCATGAGATCGGGTTGACCAATTTTAAATTAAATCGCGAATCGAATCTCGGGCTTGAGATTAGATTGTCGATTTTTATAAGGGATTGCGAGTCGGATTTCGGGCGCGAAAATCGGACTATCAATCCCTAGCTTGAGGGACTATTTCATATTGGGATATCAATAATATATCAAGGAACGATTCCACTAAAACAGAATATTAAAAAAAGGTAAAGAAAAGAAAAACCACCTAATCAGATTTTCTTTTTCTTTTTCTGTTTTCTTCTTTCCGACACCGCTCGTGGATTTCCAAGGGAGCCGGCTAATCGTTCGGCAAAGGAAGCTCCGGCCAAGGTGAACCAATGGTGGCAGCAACACGAAGCGAGCTAGGGAGGCTCGGGTCCGGACGGGCGGGGGCCGGAGTTGGGCGGATCGGCGTCGGTGCTCGACGGCGTGGGCGCGAGCTTAGGCGTTGTGGGTCGTTGTTGGCGGACGAGCGAGCAGCGGCGGGTCGGATCGAGCGGCGCGGGTCCACGGCTTGCGACTGGGTCGCTGATCGAGGTCACGACGATCGGATGGGCGTCGGAGCGGAGGGCTGTTCGGGTCGGTCAAACTCGGATCGGCGGCGGCTTACGTGTCGTCGTTCGGGCAGAGCTGCAGATTGCAACGTCGGTCGCGAGGGGGGTTGCGGGTGCTCGTGGACGGAGGTGACCGACGAAGATACAGCAGACAGCAGCGGAGCGTCGGGTTGGCGCAGCACGGGCGCGGCGGCGATGCGAGCTTGCGGGCACCGGGGACGGGCGGAGTGACGGACGTCGGGGCGCGAGGATAGCTCGGGATCTGCTATAGAAACGTATAGCAACGGCGGCGGGGTGAATCGAGTGCCGGTGCTTGGGCGGAGGCTTTGCGGGTCGCGGCTGCGGCAAGCGTCGGCGGGCGCTCGGGCGGAATAAACGCGAGCGGAGCAGGGGGGGCTCGGCGCGGCACGGTGGGCTCGGGCGGAGGAAGACTCGGGCGTCGGGGACTTGGGCGGCGCGGCGGTTGCGGGCGACGGGAGGCGCTTCGAGCTCCGGGCGGCGTCGCGTGCGCGGTGAGGCGGTGTTCGCGGACGGAGATTCGAGAGGGCGAGCGGCGAGGGAGACGATGAACAGTGTCCCTCCGCCGCTTGTACTTTTCCCCTGTACTTTTCTTTTTCTCTCTCTCACCTGTCTCTCTCACGCCAGCTTCCCTCTTTTTCTCTTTTCCTTTGACTTTTCCTTCTTTTTCAACACACCTCCACGGACAGCTTCCCTTTCGGCCTTTTTCTGAATTTTTTCAAAGAAGCCCCCCCTAGTCATCGTACACGGTTGCTTTTATAGGGGGTAAGAGATAAGCTTTCGATTTCCCCTTCAAATCTACATCCGCGATACATTTTCACCAACCGATCACTATTGATAAAGATTTAAGATTACGATGAGTATTTTCTCGAAATCCAAATCTCGCAAAGATAAATCGCAATATTTTTTCACACATGTGCTCTTATCCAAAATATTCATATCCCGGAAAAATTTCAAAATATTATATTCCCATGAGATAATTTTTAATTATTAAAAGAAACGCGGGCTTGGGCCAACCTGCTCGCCGTGGGCCGATCCATCTAAATTCGAATTCATCCGCCACCGGTCCAATAGATAAAAATGCATATAACAAAATAAATGCAAATATAAATCTATATGCTATGCAATTAATAAAAATTAACCCCTAATTTCCTATGTAATAAATAAATAAACTAAATCGTCAAAATTTAGGTGTCAGCACTGCCCCTCTTTGAAGGTGAGCTCGAAGAGGTTGCCTTCAAAGATAATTTGAGACCTAAATTTTGGTTATGTGTATGCAATGGATGATTTTTTTTTCCATTTTTTAATGCAATTTATATGATGCATGGAAATGCTAATGCAAATGATAGATGAACCTACCTGAAATAACTTACCTTCGAGGAGGATAGAGTAATTCGAGGTAGTGGGTGTTACTTGTCCAGGACCCGTACCATTCTACGGTCGCCTAGAATAGTAACATGACTTTGTGAAGATGCTGCTTTCCCAGGACCCGTACCATTCTACGGTCGCCCAGTATGGCAAAAATGAGCTGCTTTCTCAGGACCCGTACCATTCTACGGTCGCCCAATACGGCAGAAATATTTTGTAAGGAACTGCTTTCCCAGGACCCGTACCATTCTACGGTCGCCCAGTACAGCAGAAAGGTTTTGTCTAGGACCCGTACCATTCTACGGTCGCCTAAACGGGGAAATTGCTTTTCTAGGACCCGTACCATTCTACGGTCGCCTGTTAGAGCAATAAATGATGTCTAAGACCCGTACCATTCTACGGTCGCCTAAACGGGGTTTTGCTTGGCTAGGACCCGAACCATTCTTCGGTCGCCCAGCCTTGTGACAGAAATCATCCGACCAGGACCCGAACCATTCTTCGATCGCCTTAATCAGATTGAATGCGGGGAGAACTCTTTGGGGGACAACTCAATTGAGTGTCGGTATGTTTAAAAAGGAATACTGCACAATGACAAGTATTTAAGGTATGGATAGAGATATACTTACTTGGTATTATCTCTATTCCTGGGGAAATGTCTTCTGCAAAACATGGTCACAGGAGAAGCAATATGCATTTGTGATCATAAACATGCATCAATTTAATGGAGGTTCATGATAATTTCCATTAATCTTGCATCACCTAATTTCCATTCGAGCACATGAGTGTCATGAATGTGTCAAATGAGGACCTCTTGGTCTGAAAGGACTTTTCACTCATCCTCATTAAAATGGATTGTTTTATCCTGACCTTTGATGCAGGATTTTTACAATCAGCTCTATCTCACTTTGTCATCATGCCAAACAAGGGTCCGAGTAATCTCGCAAGTGGTACGAACTTACCAATCGAGAGGTCTTTAACGGGACTGTAATGCGGGCTTGGTCAACGGCTTAGCAAAGGAGACTATTTGAGTCAAGGCTATTGAAAAATGAGCGATATTTCATAATCATCTTGGGGTTTACAAGCCAAGAAACATGAGAAATGAAGCAGAAATTATCTTACTCGCACTTCTTCAAGCAATGCTTTCAAACATATGAACTTTTACGTTAATTCAAGTGCCCTAATCTGAAGAGACTTTGTAAGGGACGTAACGTAGGTTGGGTTCATGGGTTGAGAAACGAAAGGATCATTTGGCTCAAAAAGTGTTTACGGGGTTAAAGTTGGTGATCATCTTGATATTTCCAACAATTTTCCTCCCTATCGTCGAAGATTTTCTTCACATCACGACTCCACCATTTGCAACATCTCAATATTTTAGCCTTTTTTTTTTTGAGTACCACCTTGTTGGGGATACAGCTCACTTCATCAAGTGTTTGATTTTTTTCTTTGGGCATTGGCCTTGCTTTTACCAGGCACACTGCTTTTTCATGCCCCACTTTTTACACTCTTTTTTTTTTTTGGACAAAGTCTCCATTTTTATCAGCATTGTAAATCATGCTATTTGTGGTTTCTTTCCTTGCCCCAGTGTGGGGGGATGGTCACCAACTAGGTTTTAATGTGAAATGAATTCATAGGCTCAATGGAGCTATGCAATGAATAAAGTGTATAGGATAGAGAAAGAAGCTGCTCTTCGTCGTCCTAAGGCACTTTAAATTATCGTACAAGTCATACTTGTAAAAGCAATACTCGAAGATTGATGCAAGTACGAGTAAGAAAATTCCTATCATTCATTTCAAATCTTGTCCCAATATAAGACGATTCTTGACGGGGATAATTTAAAAAGCTCTTCATGTGTGTGGGCTCAAAGGGCTAAACAATGGGTATACATGTAGTGTTCCGGGTGGAAGAAGAAACCGTCTCTCATCACTTTGGTTGACGTACATTTTGCGAGATCACCCTTTTCTTCGTAGGCATGGAATTTTCCACACAACTCACTAGGGGTTAATGTATGAAACAGTGTATGGAACAAGGCTTGCCTTTTGTCATTCCAAAATTACCCATTTGACACATTCAATCCATCTCACATAATTCATCAAGGAAGAAAAATGCAAGATTTGCAACAAGTTTAGACAATTGAATTTGCAACTCAATGAGGCAATTTATTCATCATAAAATGTTTGCAATTCAAAACATGACATGGCAAATTCTATCATGGGTAATACTTCTTGACAGCATCTGAATTAACTGGAGTAGAAAACACACGACCATCCATTTCAGCCAAGATCAAAGCACCACCATGAAGTACCTTCTTTACCACATATGGGCCGCTGTAGTTTGGAGCAAACTTCCCCCCAGGATCTGGAAAAATTGGCAACAGCTTCCTTAAAACAAGATCATTTACCTCGAAATGTCTCGGCCACACCTTTCGGTTGAAAGATCTGGCTACTCTCTGTTGATATGCTTGGCCATGGCAGAGAGCCTTCAGTCTTTTCTCATCGATCAAGTTCAACTGTTCAAGTCTTTGTTGCGACCATTCTGCCTCAGATAATTCCACTTGGGATACTACTCTCAGGGAAGGAATCTCCACTTCCACGAGCAAAAGCGCCTCCATGCCGTATACCGAGCAAAAGGAGTTGCCCCGGTAGAAGTACGAATCGATGTCCGATACGCCATCGGTGCGAAGGGTGTCTGTCATGCCGGTCTCGATAATTCTCGGCTATCTTAGCTAAGATCTTCTTAATATTATTATTGGCCGCTTCAACAGCCCCATTCATTTGAGGGCGATAAGGGGATGAATTCAAATGCTTGATCTTGACCTCGCTAAACAACTCATCAACAAGCTTGTTGTTCAAATTTGTCTCGTTGTCAGTGATAATCGTTTCAGGGACACCATAGCGAGCAATTATGTCACGTTTGATGAACTTCACAACATTGCGAGCAGTGACACTTGCAAAGGATGTAGCTTCGATCCATTTTGAAAAATAGTCTATGGCCACTAAAATGAATCTATGCCCATTGGAAGCCTTTGGGTTTATTGGGCCGATCACATCAATCCCCCACATTGAGAAAGGCCATGGCTCGAAAAACTGGTACAACACAGTTGGAGGAACATTTATCTTATCACCATGGACCTGGCAACGATGACAACTTCGAACATGCTGAATACAGTCACCTTCTAGCGTGAGCCAATAATAGCCTAATCTCATGATCTTCTTAGCCATCATGTGTCCATTCATATGAGGGCCACATATTCCTTCGTGAATTTCTTGCATGATTTGAGTGGCCTGTTTTGCACCCACACACCGCAACAAGATTGAATCATAAGATCTCTTATATAAATTCTCACCACTAACGAAGAACTTTGAGGCCATCTTCATGATGTACTTCCTATCAGCTGGAGTACTTCCCTCAGGGAATCCTTGTTTTTGGATATAGTTCATGATATCGTAATACCATGATTTTCCGTCAGGCTCTTCTGTCACTACCATACAATAAGCCGGCCTTGGAAGAATCTCTATCTTTAATGGTTCAACTTCTAATCCATCAGTGACTTGCAACATAGATGATAAAGTTGCGAGTGCATCTACAAATTGATTATGAGACCTCGATAAGTATTCGAATGAAACTTCATCGAATTCCTTGATCAAATCTTCTAGGTACTTGTGATATGGGAGCAATTTAGCATCCTTAGTCTTCCATTCACCTACGTCTGCAAGTATGATCAACGCGGAATCCCGAACACTTTTAATTTGGCTACACCCATCTCGACCGCAGCTTGAAGCCCAAGGATGCAAGCTTCATACTCGGCTATATTGTTAGTGCATGGGAATATCAATTTCGCAGCTACTGGGTGATGCTGTCCGTCTGGGGATATCAAAACTGCCCTTGATGCACTGAACCAGACAAGTTCACAGCTCCATCAAAGAACATTGTCCATGAATCTTCATTTACACTCAAAATGCGATCATCCAAAGAACGATCGTCATTATTTGAGGCTTACGGATTCTCAGCCAATAGATCGGCAATTACTCGACCCTTAACCGACTATTGTGGCATGAATTGCACATCAAATTCCGAGATCAAAATTTGCCATTTAGCCAACTTACCCACCAAAGCTGGCCGGTTCGGTAAATACTTGATAGGATCATTCTCGATTTACGAACGTGCGGTAATGCGGTGTATACTGTCTCAATCTATGCAATACCCACACTAATGCAGCACAAGTCTTTTCCACATTAGAATATTTTAGCTCTGAGACAGTAAATTTTTTACTCAAGTAATAAACGGCTCGTTCTTTTTTATCGACGGGACTTTCCTGAGCCAACATCGCACCCAATGACTCACCATGAATAGCGAGGTAAAGAATCAAAGGATACCCTGGCGATGGCGGGACAAGAACTGGTGGATTCATCAAGTACTGTTTCAACTTGTCGAATGCTTTTCGACACTCATAATCCCAGTTGACTCGTGCATTCTTCTTTAAGAGCTTGAAGAATGGCTTGGCGGTTTCAGAAAGTTGGGAAATGAATCGAGCAATGTAATTCAACCTCCCCAAAAGACTCCGGACTTCTTTCACTATTGATGGAGGCTGCAACTCACATATGGCCTTAGCTTTAGCCGGGTCGATCTCAATCCCTTTACTGCTCACAATGAACCCAAGTAATTTACCAGATGTTGCTCCAAACACGCATTTAGTGGGGTTTAGACGAAGCTTGAACTCACGGAGTCGATCAAACAATTTCTTCAAGGTTTCGACGTGGCTTTTCCCAGGTCGAGTCTTAGCGATCATATCATCAACATAGACCTCGATCTCTTGATGCATCATGTCATGAAATAGTGCTACCATAGCTCGCTGGTAAGTTGCCCCTGCATTCTTGAGTCCAAAGGGCATGACCTTATAGTGAAAGGTTCCCCACGGGTAATAAATGCAGTTTTCTCTTTATCTTCCTCCCTCATCCTTATCTGATTGTATCCAGAAAAACCATCCATAAATGAGAATAGTTCAAATCCGGCAGTACTATCAACAAGGACATCTATGTGAGGTAGCGGGAAATCATCTTTTGGGCTAGCCTTGTTCAAATCCCGATAATCGACACAAACTCAAACTCGACTGTCTTTCTTCATCACTGGCACGATGTTTGCTACCCATTCAGGGTATTGCGAGACTTCAATAAATCCGACTTTTAGAAGCTTCATCACCTCTTCCTCTATCTTCTTCGAGAGCTCAGGCTTAGTTCTTCGCAATCGCTGCTTCTTAGGAGGCACATCCGGGTTAGTAGGCAAACAATGCTCCACGATTGATTGGTCTAACCCGGGCATGTCGGCGTAGGTCCATGCGAAGATGTCCGATATTCCTTGAAGCGAATTAGGCGCTCGGCCTCGTCTTTGGGGAGATTCGCCCCTATTTTCACCTCCTTGGCTTCTTCAATGTCACTTAAATTAATAGTGACGGTCTGCTCGGATGTGAGAGTCTTGGCTTTTTCATGTTGTTCCCAGCTTTGCTGCACCTCAATGGAATCTTCAATGGAATCTTTGATCGACTCTTCAGGATCATTATCAGCACTCGTTGCATTGGATTGGACCATTTCCATACCTTCGCATGTTATATGATCATCCCTGAAACATGAAATAGAAGGATCAAAAAGACAAACAGGGTTAATCATTTTTTTTTTTTTGTAAATTTTTTTGAAATTCTTTTGCAAAAGCATTTTTAAACATTTTGACACGAGGAAGCATGATGAAGCCCGGGCCTCAGAATTCTCCTTGGATTTTGATTTTGTTTTATCGGTGGATATCATCACCGGGCTGGTTTGGTGTACCTCATCATGCCCTCAAAATAAAACTTGTAATTTTATTGAAATTCATCAATCAATTACAATTTATTGAATGGAAAATGCAATTCAAGTCCTAAGAAGAAAGTGAAAAATAAGAAATCAAAAACAATTCCTAGAAAGCAATAAAAATTCCCACGCAGGGGACTGTACAAAATTGATAAATGGGTTACTCTTGTGGGCGAGGGCCCGTTCCTTCCAGAGGTTCTCCATCAATGGCTCCAATGGAGAGGTCATCAAACAAACTTGAAATTCCTTCCAGGGTGTCGTCAGAGTTTTCCGTCCTTGAAGGCGCCGGATCATCCATGCCATCCCACCCACTTGGAACTATATTGCGGGCATCAAAGTAAAAGCTGGGAGGAGCCGAATACTTCACCATATAGTCGAACTTCCCACTTGGCTGTCCGAGAGTATCCATTACTTCAACTTCATGTTGCATCATAATTGGAGGACCAGGGAACGTCTCATGAATGTTTGGAGGTGGTAAATTTTGCCTCCCTCGCCCTTGCTCAGGTGGCGAGTTATGCCTTCCCTGTCTCTGTCTTCCGGAACTTCCTCCACCTCTTCCATGGTACCCTAAACCAGCAAATCGGGACCTCTGAGGGGCTTCAATGGGGCTTTGAATACCCTGACCATTTCTTCCTAAACCATTGCCAGGGACAAAACCATTCCCAACCATTACTCTTCCTACCATGAGGGCGGCATCGAAACCTCGGGAGTGGGCGGCGATGAACCTCGAAGCGTGTATGGTAGACACTAACTCAAATGAGTGGTAACTTGATTCGAGCTCGAATCCGGCTCTACATAGGGGATAGCCGTCTCGTGATAAATCTGGTGGTCTTGCTCACCATACACAGTGACTAGCTTCCTTTCGATCACAAATTTCACAGCTTGATGTAGACTTGAAGGAACTGCACCAGCAGTATGTATCCAGGGACGACCTAGCAGAAAATTGAATGCGGTAGGGATATCCAGCACCTGGAAGGGAATGTTGAAGATGACCGGCCCTATTTGCACGTCGAGATGGATTTCCCCGATTACCTCCTTTTTCGTTCCATCAAAAGCTCTCACGGAAGTCTTCGCAGCATGTACCTTGGACAGGTCTACCTTGAGGCGGTGAAGAGTGGCCAATGGACATATGTTTAAGGCGGACCCATTATCAATGAGCACTCGGGACACATGAGAAACCTTGTGCTTGACAGATATGTAGAGTGCTTTATTATGCCCCCTACCCTCGAGAGGGAATTCCTCATCAGAAAAAGCAATCATGTCCTTGAGAAGGACTGATCCCACAAAATCCTCCACTTATCCGCTTCACATTTGTTTTGGTACACGAATTTCGCTTAGCACCTTCATCGGCGACTTTTGGTGCACGGGGAGGTTTGGATGAGCTCGAGCAAAGAGATGCAGGCAGGCATCTTTCGCAATTGATCGACGATATTATACTCACTTGCTTTAATCACAGCCAGAAATTCCTTAGCCTCTTCGTCAGTGACAGGCTTTGCAGGTTGAGTATTATTTGGAGCATAAGTTCGACCAGACCTTGTAACAAGGTCAACATCTAGGTCATAAGACCAGGGCACCGCTTTATTATTGACATACTCATACGGGCTGAGGTATTTCAATCACAACCTCTTCATCGAGTTGCATCCTCTAGCGGGGCATATACGCAAGTGACGGATCTACTTCTTCCTTACCATTATCGAGCAGCCTGCTCCTCCTCCCAATCAATGATGATGTGGGAAATGGTGGAAACCACGCGATTACGGTCAGCATACACGATGATGCCGTCATCCACCATTTTGGCAATTCTTTCCTTCATCAACGATAAAGGAACATCCTCTTGATCGGGATAATAACCAGCTCTCACCAATCCCTTGTAGGCATCGCTACATTCACCTTCGAGTTCTTGATCCATCTAACTTCGGGTTCTAGGATAGCATTCTTTGTACCCTCATGCTCCGGTAGCGGATTCTTGGACATTTGGCCGAGCGGTTTGAAATGAGAAGGCCTTTGTGTCCGGGAGATTTTGGATCTTGTGCTTGAGGGTGAAACATTCGTCGATTGAATGCCCCAATTCACCGTTATGGTAGTCACACTTCTTTGCCGGGTCATAACCGCGAATGCTTTCGCGATTGGGACGCTTTGGTTCATTAGTAAGCAAACCTTTCTTTCGGAGGATCGTCAGCATTTGGGATGGAGACCCAGGGAGAGGAGAAAATTGCCTTCTATTATTTGCTTGGGCAAATGATTGGCGGCCAGTGGTTTGCGGTTGTCTTGGATTCATTTGGATGGCGGGGCACGTTTGACATTTTCTTGGCTATAAGCCACATTCACATCCACGGCCATTTCCTTCTCCTTCTTGGCAGTGAATCTTTTACTAGATGACTCAGTAAACCATCCTTCTCTTATCCCCATCTCAATTTGCTCTCCTACAGGAATAAGCTGATTGAAACTTTCGACGTATGTACTTGGCCATTCATTTACGAAACTCGGACGGAAGGGTTTTCACGAACAACTTCATCAGCTCCTTGTTGGTAGGCTCGGGAGTAATTTGAGCCGCCGGGTTCCTCCATCTCACAAACATATTCTTTAAACGACTCGCTCCTTTTTCTTTTCCATCCGCTCCGGGTCTTCTCGGGAAGGTGCGATGTCCATGTTGAACTTGTATTGTTTGAGGAATGCGTCGGCTACTTCGTTCCAAGTGTCGAGCGGGTTCACATTTTTCATCACGTACCGGTTTAATGCGGGTCCAGTCAAACTCGCATGGAATGATTGGATCATGAGGGGCTCGTTTTTGACGTGATGGGCCATGCGCACGTGGTACATCTGCAGATGAGATTTTGGGTAAGATGTGCCATCATACTTCTCAAACTCTGGCATCTTGAACTTGCTCGGCATTTTGACCTTCTCATAAACCGAGAGGTCGAACGGAAGGGACCTTTGTGACTCCTGCAGCTGTCTCATTTTCTCTTCCAGCTTCGCAACACGCTCATCTTGATCTGTCTTAGGAACGCCGTCAAGCTTGGCTTTTCCAACAATGATTGGGTCATCTTCCAGCTCGGGCATGTCGTCGTCAATCGTTTGAACCTTGTTTGTTTGCTTCGGGATAACTACTTCAGGAAGAGTAGGTGCAGCTGTTGGATTAGCTTGGAGGAATTGGAGTTGATCCGTCACAAGTTGTAAAGAGGCGAGTACTTGTTGGAGTTGAGTCTCCACAGCGGAGACACGATCACGCATTTCGGTTTGTTCGGCCATTCTAGCTCTTAATCGCGTGATGATGGGCGAACGTGATGGATCCGTTATAACCTAAATATAAGAAATGAACAAAAATAAGCATTCTTATATGAAAATACGTCGATCCATGGCAATATTCTAGAACTTTATTCATCAATGGAGCTTTTGACAAACCTATTGAAATAGAAATTCAAAATGTCCTAAACAAATGAACTAGGAAAGTAAATGACTCAAACTTCCTAATCTAAAGCTAAAAATAGCAAGATTGATTCAAGCATTTCATTTGGCTTGATCAATATACACTCGAGACACCATTCGGCGCAATCGTTTATTCTCCTCTTGAGCTTTTCAGCAACTCTTTTGAGGCGTTTATTCTCAGCTCGATTGGTGATCTTCAACGGTGCCTCCGGTATCTTTGGAAGCAGCTCTTCAGGAATCTTGTGCCGTTTGATATACTTAATCGAGGCATAGTACTTCATTTCCTGCCTTTCAATTCCTCCTCGGGCCATTTGAGTTTTGTGGACGGCACATGTCCCACATCGATTTGATGGTGAGAATGGAATCTTCATGGCCTCGGCTTCCATCAACGAAGCTAACTTGGAGCGGATCCGCTTGTAATGCCGGGGGAAGCTCTTGTACGACTTGATACTGACGAGTCACTCTAGTCGGATAGTACTCCAATGCTCCAGTGAATCCCAATAGAGGGATTGGGCCCACTCTTCCACACGAGAGTCTCGCTACCCGAACTTGGAACCATTTAGCATGCCATAGGAAACCCTTGGGAGTTGGTTTTTTCATGAAAGCTAGCCACCTAGAATAATGGTAATCTGGTGCATGTTTTTGATTGTTCTCAAATCTCATAATGGGGTGATTAACATTACTAACATCATGTATAGTCATGGAACCACCAAATCCTTTTATATGAGAAAGGAACCAGATTTGTAAAAGTTCAGGAGAGGAATGGAGAGTCTTATCGCCACCTCTTTTGAAACGAGTGAGAGAAAGAAAAGTTTCAGTTAAAACAGTGTTTACAAAAAAAATTTCCTTCTAACACTTGCCTAACAAATTGAGCAATCAAAGGGTTAATAGCATTCTTAAAGTAAGGAAATACTATAAACCCAAAGAAAGCTAAGAGGAAAATCCTACGCATTTGAAATGAGGTGCCTTTTTCAAAACATTCTTTCAGAAAAGATAAAGGACATGCATTACGATGGGCCTTTAAAACCTTTCTTAAGTCATCTTCTTTAATTCTCAGAAAATCAGATAAGGCCATAACATGATCTATTCCGATAGGCGGACTTATCAATTCAGCTTTTAAGGACTTCCCTATGGCGATGCTATATTCTTCCAAGGTGGGAGTGAGTTCATGCTTACCGCCGAAGATGAAGGTAGAAGTCTCGGGGCACCAACGGTGGGCGAGTGCTTGGACAAGGCTGCCATGGATGTTGATACGCAGCGGTGGAAGCAATCGACCAATATGTGACTCTACGAATTGACGGCTATTCTGATCTAACTTGTCCCACCAAGTGCTAAGCTCTTCCTTTGGAGGGAGAATGATCCGAATGTCCAGTGTCCCCATTGTATATTAATCAAAGCTCGGGACAATCCTAATGCCATGGACCGACAAAATAATGTGACAAAGTAAGTAAATTGCAAAGGCAAAAATTAAAGAACTTACTTTACCAATGATTGATAATCACATAGACATGCGCATGGTAAGTGGCTCGATTTCTACTTTATAAGGCTTATCAAGGTGAAGCCACAAGGATGATCAGACTAGCCACGGGCGTGTGGACTATGTCGGGTCCTCATGACTCCGGCTTGGTCAAAGAGCCGACCCAGGTCACGGGCATGCGGACCGAGGTGGGTACTCTTGACACCATGAAAGAAATTTCGGGATTGAGATGGGCGACTCGTACCGCGAGCATGCGGTCGAAGTGGTATCCATCTCAATACCATCCTAAATGATCCTATGCGGCCCAGGTCCGGCGGCAGGTTGTGTGTGCAATAGTGTAGTGCTAGATGCAAGGCATGCACGACAGTTTATATCAAGCAACACTTCGTTCATGAAAATAAACCATACATTCCTACACCTTCCTGCAAAACAAAGGTTAACAAACACTTCCCCTTATACCTCCCATCTTGCAAGAACATTTAACACCTTAAATGTTAGGGACGTACCTGGAATCCTCGCTGCCAAACAAAAGCATTTTTTAAAAAAGAAAATTGGCCTAAGTCCACTAAGAATTTCAACT
Source organism: Eucalyptus grandis (assembly GCF_016545825.1). Lineage (NCBI taxonomy): Eukaryota > Viridiplantae > Streptophyta > Magnoliopsida > Myrtales > Myrtaceae > Eucalyptus > Eucalyptus grandis. The sequence continues at coordinate 34,642,173 of NC_052622.1, read as the reverse complement.
CAAGTCCCCAGCGGAGTCGCCAAGCTGTCGCGACCAATTTTTTCGGGGTGTGAACCACCTAGGGTTTGGCTAATGGATTGTTAAGCCTAGACTTAACTCGGGCTCTCCCAAGCCCATACCAATTCGCAACTTAGGTTCAAGTTTATAACATGCAATTGATTTTCAATTAGGAGTCGCCACTAATCTATTTTTGGTGGGTCGATTAGAAACCCAAGTAAAGTAATGGGAGATTTACTTTACTCCTACGAACCAGAGATTATGGGTACGGGGACTTGGTTACACTAGATTTCTCTAATGCCCTTTCGGTACCTTTATCTTTTATTTTAAAGAAAATTGTTTGGCAAGCAACTTGAATTGATTTTAATTCCTTAACATGTGAGGTGACCATGCAGGTGCGCAAACCACCAATTTAACACTCAAGAAAGCAAATGAATAAATTGCAGGACTTACCTCATAACAACGAAAGCATCTGCGTTGTTAGTTTAGAATTCAAATCAGCAGTCCTAAATATGATTTCTAATTAACACGCAATTTTTGTTTTGTTTTCACTTAATTAATGAAAATCATGCAATATGCAATGCATGCCACTAATTTAACATAAAATGATATGACATGGCAACATGACTTAGCTATATGACCTAAGCAATATGACACAACTAAGCATGTAATCTATTCTAAGCATGAGATGATTTATTCTAAATAATTTTTTTTTTGTATTTTCTATGAGATTCGAAATTTAAGAAATGCAACATTTAAATATGCAATCTAAATTAATCTAATGACCTAATTCTAATGACGGGCAATTTCTAATTAAATGCACCTAACAAAAATCACTAAATGACGTGCATTGTATGAAACTAATTCTATATGACGTGCACATGATTTTTATTTTCCTAATAAGCATGCAATCTATTTAGGAGAAATTATCTAAACCTACAATATGCAATCTTAGCATGCAATGACGTGCAAAGAATGCCCTAATTCTACATGACATATGCATATGACATTTTTTATTAAAAAAATGCAATCTATCCTAGAAATTGCAACTAATTTATCCTAAGACAAATTTTATGAAATTTCAAATGATCTAGCTAAATTAAGATTCTATCTAATTTAAACTAGGGATTAAGTCATATTAAATCCTAATTTAAACTAAGACATTATCTAAATCTAAAATGCCATTTATCTTTAAAAAGATGATCTAAATTTAAAATGAAGCATGCAATTCTAACCTAATATGCACAATGATTTTTTATGGTTTTTTTAATTAATTTCGAAATTAAAATTTTCACATAATTAACATGCAATTCAAATAAAAACTAACAACCTAAATGAATGCACCTTTTTTATTTTATTTAAAAATTCATAATAAGATTGCAAATCCTAAATATGCAAGATGACAACAAACCTAATCCTAATTAAGATTTTTTTGATTTTTTATTTTACGAAAATAAGATTCGACTTAACTAACTTGACGATGGCAAATCAAACAAGATAAGATTGATATCCAAAAATTAGTGAACCATATCTCGCGCATGAGATCGGGTTGACCAATTTTAAATTAAATCGCGAATCGAATCTCGGGCTTGAGATTAGATTGTCGATTTTTATAAGGGATTGCGAGTCGGATTTCGGGCGCGAAAATCGGACTATCAATCCCTAGCTTGAGGGACTATTTCATATTGGGATATCAATAATATATCAAGGAACGATTCCACTAAAACAGAATATTAAAAAAAAGGTAAAGAAAAGAAAAACCACCTAATCAGATTTTCTTTTTCTTTTTCTGTTTTTCTTCTTTTCCAGACACCGCTCGTGGATTTCCAAGGGGAGCCGGCTAATCGGTTCGGCAAAGGAAGCTCCGGCCAAGGTGAACCAATGGTGGCAGCAACACGAAGCGAGCTAGGGAGGCTCGGGTCCGGACGGGCGGGGCCGGAGTTGGGCGGATCGGCGTCGGTGCTCGCGGCGTGGGCGCGGCAGCTTAGGCGTTGTGGGTCGTTGTTGGCGGACGAGCGGAGCAGCGGCGGGTCGGATCGAGCGGCGCGGGTCCCACGGCTTGCGACTGGGTCGGCCGATCGAGGTCACGACGATCAGATGGGCGTCGAGCGAGGGCTGTTCGGGTCGGTCAAACTCGGATCGCGGCGGCTTACGTGTCGTCGTTCGGGCGAGCTGCAGATTGCAACGTCGGTCGCGAGGGGGTTGCGGGTGCTCGTGGACGGAGGTGACCGACGAAGATACAGCAGCAGCAGCGGAGCGTCGGGTTGGCGCGAGCAGCACGGCTGGGCGGCGATGCGAGCTTGCGGGCACCGGGGACGGGCGGAGTGACGGACGTCGGACTGGCGAGGATAGCTCGGGATCTGCTATAGAAACGTATAGCAACGGCGGCGAGGGGGTGAATCGAGTGCCGGTGCTTGGGCGGGAGGCACTTGCTGCGGGTCGCGGCTGCAAGCGTCGGCGGGCGCTCGGGCGGAATAAATGCGGCGGAGCGGGGGCGGGGCTCGGCGCGGCACGGTGGGCTCGGGCGGAGGAAGACTCGGGCGTCGGGGACTTGGGGCGGCGCGGCGGTTGCGGGCGACGGGGCGGCTTCGAGCTCCGGGCGGCGTCGGCGTGCGCGGTGAGGCGGTGTTCGCGGACGGAGATTCTGAGAGGGCGGCGGCGAGGGAGACGATGAACAAAGTGTCCCCGCCGCTTGTACTTTTCCCCTCTACTTTTCTTTTCTCTCTCTCTCACCTGTCTCTCTCACGCCGACTTCCCTCTTTTTCTCTTTTCCTTTGACTTTTCCTTCTTTTTTCAACACACCTCCACGGACAGCTTCCCTTTCGGCCTTTTTCTGAATTTTTTTCAAAGAAGCCCCCTCTAGTCATCGTACACGGTTGCTTTTATAGGGGGTAAGAGATAAGCTTTCGATTTCCCCTTCAAATCTACATCCGCGATACATTTTCACCAACCGATCACTATTGATAAAGATTTAAGATTACGATGAGTATTTTCTCGAAATCCAAATCTCGCAAAGATAAATCGCAATATTTTTCACACATGTGCTCTTATCCAAAATATTCATATCCCGGAAAAATTTCAAAATATTATATTCCCATGAGATAATTTTTAATTATTAAAAGAAACGCGGGCTTGGGCCAACTCGCTCGCTTCGTGGGCTCGATCCATCTAAATTCGAATTCATCCGCCACCGGTCCAATAGATAAAAATGCATATAACAAAATAAATGCAAATATAAATCTATATGCTATGCAATTAATAAAAATTAACCCCTAATTTCCTATGTAATAAATAAATAAACTAAATCGTCAAAATTTAGGTGTCAACAGCTGCCCCTCTTTGAAGGTGAGCTCGAAGAGGTTGCCTTCAAAGATAATTTGAGACCTAAATTTTGGTTATGTGTATGCAATGGATGATTTTTTTTTCCATTTTTTAATGCAATTTATATGATGCATGGAAATGCTAATGCAAATGATAGATGAACCTACCTGAAATAACTTACCTTCGAGGAGGATAGAGTAATTCGAGGTAGTGGGTGTTACTTGTCCGGGACCCGTACCATTCTACGGTCGCCTAGAATAGTAACATGACTTTGTGAAGATGCTGCTTTCCCGGGACCCGTACCATTCTACGGTCGCCCAAGTATGGCAAAAATGAGCTGCTTTCTCGGGACCCGTACCATTCTACGGTCGCCCAATACGGCAGAAATATTTTGTAAGGCTGCTTTCCCAGGACCCGTACCATTCTACGGTCGCCCTTGACTGCAGAAAGGTTTTGTCTAGGACCCGTACCATTCTACGGTCGCCTAAACGGGAAATTGATTTTCAGGACCCGTACCATTCTACGGTCGCCTTTGTTAGAGCAATAAATGATGTCTAAGACCCGTACCATTCTACGGTCGCCTAAACGGGGTTTTGCTTGGCTAGGACCCGAACCATTCTTCGGTCGCCCAGCCTTGTGACAGAAATCATCCGACCAGGACCCGAACCATTCTTCGATCGCCTTAATCAGATTGAATCTGGGGAGAACTCTTTGGGGGACAACTCAATTGAGTGTCGGTATGTTTAAAAAGGAATACCTGCACAATGACAAGTATTTAAGGTATGGATAGAGATATACTTACTTGGTATTATCTCTATTCCTGGGGAAATGTCTTCTGCAAAACATGGTCACAGGAGAAGCAATATGCATTTGTGATCATAAACATGCATCAATTTAATGGAGGTTCATGATAATTTCCATTAATCTTGCATCACCTAATTTCCATTCTGAGCACATGAGTGTCATGAATGTGTCAAATGAGGGACCTCTTGGTCTGAAAGGACTTTTCACTCATCCTCATTAAAATGGATTGTTTTATCCTGACCTTTGATGCAGGATTTTTTACAATCAGCTCTATCTCACTGTCATCATGCCAAACAAGGGTCCGAGTAATCTCGCAAGTGGTACGAACTTACCAATCTGAGAGGTCTTTAACAGGGACTGTAATGCGGGCTTGGTCAACGGCTTAGCAAAGGAGACTATTTGAGTCAAGGCTATTGAAAAATGAGCGATATTTCATAATCATCTTGGGGTTTACAAGCCAAGAAACATGAGAAATGAAGCAGAAATTATCTTACTCGCACTTCTTCAAGCAATGCTTTCAAACATATGAACTTTTACGTTAATTCAAGTGCCCTAATCTGAAGAGACTTTGTAAGGGACGTAACGTAGGTTGGGTTCATGGGTTGAGAAACGAAAGGATCATTTGGCTCAAAAAGTGTTTACAGGGTTAAAGTTGGTGATCATCTTGATATTTCCAACAATTTTCCTCCCTATCGTCGAAGATTTTCTTCACATCACGACTCCACCATTTGCAACATCTCAATATTTTAGCCTTTTTTTTTTTGAGTACCACCTTGTTGGGGATACAGCTCACTTCATCAAGTGTTTGATTTTTTTCTTTGGGCATTGGCCTTGCTTTTACCGACACTTTGCTTTTTCATGCCCCACTTTTTACACTCTTTTTTTTTTTTTGGACAAAGTCTCCATTTTTATCAGCATTGTAAATCATGCTATTTGTGGTTTCTTTCCTTGCCCCAGTGTGGGGGGATGGTCACCAACTAGGTTTTAATGTGAAATGAATTCATAGGCTCAATGGAGCTATGCAATGAATAAAGTGTATAGGATAGAGAAAGAACTGCTCTTCGTCGTCCTAAGGCACTTTAAATTATCGTACAAGTCATACTGTAAAAGCAATACTCGAAGATTGATGCAAGTACGAGTAAGAAAATTCCTATCATTCATTTCAAATCTTGTCCCAATATAAGACGATTCTTGACAGGGATAATTTAAAAAGCTCTTCATGTGTGTGGGCTCAAAAGGCTGAACAATGGATATACCTGTAGTGTTTTGGGTAGCAGAAGAAACTGCCTCTCATCACCTTAGTTGGCGTACCCTTTGCGAGATCACCCTTTTCCTCATAGGCATGAAATTTTTCCACACAACTCACTAGGGGTTAGTGTATGAAACAGTGTATGGAATAGGGTTTGCCTTTCATCATTCCAAAGTATCCCATTTCACACATTCAATCCATCTCACATAATTCATCAAGGAAGAAAAATGCAAGATTTGCAACAAGTTTAGACAATTGAATTTGCAACTCAATGAGGCAATTTATTCATCATAAAATGTTTGCAATTCAAAACATGACATGGCAAATTCTATCATGGGTAATACTTCTTGACAAAGCATCTGAATTAATGGAGTAGAAAACACACGACCATCCATTTCAGCCAAGATCAAAGCACCACCATGAAGTACCTTCTTTACCACATATGGGCCGCTGTAGTTTGGAGCAAACTTCCCCCCAGGATCTGGAAAAATTGGCAACAGCTTCCTTAAAACAAGATCATTTACCTCGAAATGTCTCGGCCACACCTTTCGGTTGAAAGATCGCTACTCTCTGTTGATATGCTTGGCCATGGCGAGAGAGCCTTCGTCTTTCTCATCGATCAAGTTCAACTGTTCAAGTCTTTGTTGCGACCATTCTCGCTCGATAATTCCACTTGGGATACTACTCTCGGGGAAGGAATCTCCACTTCCACAGGCAAAAGCGCCTCCATGCCGTATACGAGCAAAAGGAGTTGCCCCGGTAGAAGTACGAATCGATGTCCGATACGCCATCAGTGCGAAGGGTAATCTGTCATGCCAGTCTCGATAATTCTCGGCTATCTTAGCTAAGATCTTCTTAATATTATTATTGGCCGCTTCAACAGCCCCATTCATTTGAGGGCGATAAGGGGATGAATTCAAATGCTTGATCTTGACCTCGCTAAACAACTCATCAACAAGCTTGTTGTTCAAATTTGTCTCGTTGTCAGTGATAATCGTTTCAGGGACACCATAGCGAGCAATTATGTCACGTTTGATGAACTTCACAACATTGCGGCGGTGACACTTGCAAAGGATGTAGCTTCGATCCATTTTGAAAAATAGTCTATGGCCACTAAAATGAATCTATGCCCATTGGAAGCCTTTGGGTTTATTGGGCCGATCACATCAATCCCCACATTGAGAAAGGCCATGGCTCGAAAAACTGGTACAACACAGTTGGAGGAACATTTATCTTATCACCATGGACCTGGCAACGATGACAACTTCGAACATGCTGAATACAGTCACCTTCTAGCGTGAGCCAATAATAGCCTAATCTCATGATCTTCTTAGCCATCATGTGTCCATTCATATGAGGGCCACATATTCCTTCGTGAATTTCTTGCATGATTTGAGTGGCCTCAGCTGCACCCACACACCGCAACAAGATTGAATCATAAGATCTCTTATATAAATTCTCACCACTAACGAAGAACTTTGAGGCCATCTTCATGATGTACTTCCTATCACTGAGTACTTCCCTCAGGGAATCCTTGTTTTTGGATATAGTTCATGATATCGTAATACCATGATTTTCCGTCAGGCTCTTCTGTCACTACCATACAATAAGCCGGCCTTGGAAGAATCTCTATCTTTAATGGTTCAACTTCTAATCCATCAGTGACTTGCAACATAGATGATAAAGTTGCGAGTGCATCTACAAATTGATTATGAGACCTCGATAAGTATTCGAATGAAACTTCATCGAATTCCTTGATCAAATCTTCTAGGTACTTGTGATATGGGAGCAATTTAGCATCCTTAGTCTTCCATTCACCTACAGTCTGCAGTATGATCAACGCGGAATCCCCGAACACTTTTAATTTGGCTACACCCATCTCGACCGCAGCTTGAAGCCCAAGGATGCAAGCTTCATACTCGGCTATATTGTTAGTGCATGGGAATATCAATTTCGCAGCTCTTTTGGGTGATGCTGTCCGTCAGGGATATCAAACGCGATGCTGAACCAGACAAGTTCACAGCTCCATCAAAGAACATTGTCCATGAATCTTCATTTACACTCAAAATGCAGTCATCCAAAGAACGATCGTCATTATTTGAGGCTTCTGGATTCTCAGCCAATAGATCGGCAATTACTCGACCCTTAACCGACTATTGTGGCATGAATTGCACATCAAATTCCGAGATCAAAATTTGCCATTTAGCCAACTTACCCACCAAAGCTGGCCGGTTCAGTAAATACTTGATAGGATCATTCTCAGTTACGAGGAACGTCTGGTAATGCAGTGTATACTGTCTCAATCTATGCAATACCCACACTAATGCAGCACAAGTCTTTTCCACATTAGAATATTTTAGCTCTGAGACAGTAAATTTTTTACTCAAGTAATAAACGGCTCGTTCTTTTTATCGACGGGACTTTCCGAGCCAACATCGCACCCAATGACTCACCATGAATAGCGAGGTAAAGAATCAAAGGATACCCTGGCGATGGCGGGACAAGAACTGGTGGATTCATCAAGTACTGTTTCAACTTGTCGAATGCTTTTCGACACTCATAATCCCAGTTGACTCGTGCATTCTTCTTTAAGAGCTTGAAGAATGGCTTGGCGGTTTGAGAAAGTTGGGAAATGAATCGAGCAATGTAATTCAACCTCCCCCAAAAAGACTCCGGACTTCTTTCACTATTGATGGAGGCCGCAACTCACATATAGCCTTAGCTTTAGACATGTTTATCTCAATCTCTTTACTGCTCACAATGAACCTAAGTAATTTACCGGATGTTGCTCCGAACACGCATTTAGTGGGATTTAGATGAAGCTTGAATTCACGGAGTCGATCAAACAATTTCTTCAAGGTTTCGACGTGGCTTCTTCCAGATTGAGTCTTCGCAATCATATCATCAATGTAAACCTTGATCTCCTGATGCATCATATCATGGAATAATGCTACCATAGCTCGCTGGTAAGTTGCCCCTGCATTCTTGAGTCCAAAGGGCATGACCTTATAGTGAAAGGTTCCCCACGGAGTGATAAATGCGTTTTCTCTTTATCTTCCTCCCTCATCCTTATCGATTGTATCCAGAAAAACCATCCATAAATGAGAATAGTTCAAATCCGGCGGTACTATCAACAAGGACATCTATGTGAGGTAGCGGGAAATCATCTTTTGGGCTAGCCTTGTTCAAATCCCGATAATCGACACAAACTCAAACTCGTTGTCTTTCTTCATCAACGCACGATGTTTGCTACCCATTCGGGGTATTGCGAGACTTCAATAAATCCGACTTTTAGAAGCTTCATCACCTCTTCCTCTATCTTCTTCGAGAGCTCGAGGCTTAGTTCTTCGCAATCATTTGCTTCTTAGGAGGCACATCCGGGTTAGTAGGCAAACAATGCTCCACGATTGATTGGTCTAACCCGGGCATGTCGGCGTAGGTCCATGCGAAGATGTCCCGATATTCCTTGAATGGCGAATTAGGCGCTCAGCCTCGTCTTTGGGGAGATTCGCCCTATTTTCACCTCCTTGGCTTCTTCAATGTCACTTAAATTAATAGTGACGGTCTGCTCGGATGTGAGAGTCTTGGCTTTTTCATGTTGTTCCCGGCTTTGCTGCACCTCAATGGAATCTTCAATGGAATCTTTGATCGACTCTTCGGGATCATTATCAGCACTCGTTGCATTGGATTGGACCATTTCCATACCTTCGCATGTTATATGATCATCCCTGAAACATGAAATAGAAGGATCAAAAAGACAAACAGGGTTAATCATTTTTTTTTTTGTAAATTTTTTTGAAATTCTTTTGCAAAAGCATTTTTTAAACATTTTGACACGAGGAAGCATGATGAAGCCCAGGCCTCAGAATTCTCCTTGGATTTTGATTTTGTTTTATCGGCTGGATATCATCACCGGGCTGGTTTGGTGTACCTCATCATGCCCTCAAAATAAAACTTGTAATTTTATTGAAATTCATCAATCAATTACAATTTATTGAATGGAAAATGCAATTCAAGTCCTAAGAAGAAAGTGAAAAATAAGAAATCAAAAACAATTCCTAGAAAGCAATAAAAATTCCCACGAGGACTGTACAAAATTGATAAATGGGTTACTCTTGTGGGCGGGCCCGTTCCTTCCAGAGGTTCTCCATCAATGGCTCCAATGGAGAGGTCATCAAACAAACTTGAAATTCCTTCCAGGGTGTCGTCAGAGTTTTCCGTCCTTGAAGGCGCCGGATCATCCATGCCATCCCACCCACTTGGAACTATATTGCGGGCATCAAAGTAAAAGCTGGGAGGAGCCGAATACTTCACCATATAGTCGAACTTCCCACTTGGCTGTCCGAGAGTATCCATTACTTCAACTTCATGTTGCATCATAATTGGAGGACCAGGGAACGTCTCATGAATGTTTGGAGGTGGTAAATTTTGCCTCCCTCGCCCTTGCTCGGGTGGCGAGTTATGCCTTCCCCGTCTCTGTCTTCCGGAACTTCCTCCACCTCTTCCATGGTACCCTAAACCAGCAAATCGGGACCTCTGAGGGGCTTCAATGGGGCTTTGAATACCCTGACCATTTCTTCCTAAACCATTGCCAGGGACAAAACCATTCCCAACCATTACTCTTCCTACCATGAGGGCAGCATCTGAAACCTCAGGAGTGGGCGGCGATGAACCTCGAGAAGCGTGTATGGTAGACACTAACTCAAATGAGTGGTAACTTGATTCGAGCTCGAATCCGGCTCTACATAGGGGATAGCCGTCTCGTGATAAATCTGGTGGTCTTGCTCACCATACACAAGTGACTAGCTTCCTTTCGATCACAAATTTCACAGCTTGATGTAGACTTGAAGGAACCGCACCAGCAGCGGTATGTATCCGAGGGGACGACCTAGCAGAAAATTGAATGCGGTAGGGATATCCAGCACACGGAAGGGAATGTTGAAGATGACCGGCCCTATTTGCACGTCGAGATGGATTTCCCCGATTACCTCCTTTTCGTTCCATCAAAAGCTCTCACGGAAGTCTTCGCAGCATGTACCTTGGACAGTCTACCTTGAGGTGGTGAAGAGTGGCTAATGGACATAAATTTAGGGCGGACCCATTATTAATGAGCACTCGGAACACATGAGAAGACTTGTGCTTGACAGATATGTAGAGTGCTTTATTATGCCCCCTACCCTCGAGAGGGAATTCTTCATCAGAAAAGGCAATCAAGTCCTTGAGAATGACCGATCCCACAAAATCCTCCACTTATCTCGCTTTCAAGTTTTCGGTACACGAATTTCGCTTAGCACCTTCATCGGCGACTTTTGGTGCACGGGGAGGTTTGGATGAGCTCGAGCAAAGAGATCTCAGGCGGGCATCTTTCGCAATTGATCGACGATATTATACTCACTTGCTTTAATCACAGCCAGAAATTCCTTAGCCTCTTCGTCGGTGACGGGCTTTGCGGGTTGAGTATTATTTGGAGCATAAGTTCGACCGAGACCTTGTAACAAGGTCAACATCTAGGTCATAAGACCAGGGCACCGCTTTATTATTGACATACTCATACGGCTGAGGTATTTCAATCACAACCTCTTCATCAGTTGCATCCTCTAGCGGGGCATATCCGCAAGTGACGGATCTACTTCTTCCTTACCATTATCGAGAGCAGCCTGCTCCTCCTCCCAATCAATGATGATGTGGGAAATGGTGGAAACCACGCAGTTACGGTCAGCATACACGATGATGCCGTCATCCACCATTTTGGCAATTCTTTCCTTCATCAACGATAAAGGAACATCCTCTTGATCAGGATAATAACCAGCTCTCACCAATCCCTTGTAGGCATCTGCTACATTCACCTTCGAGTTCTTGATCCATCTAACTTCAGGTTCTAGGATAGCATTCACTGTACCCTCATGCTCCGGTAGCGGATTCTTCTGGACATTTGGCCGAGCAGTTTGAAATGAGAAGGCCTTTGTGTCCAGGAGATTTTGGATCTTGTGCTTGAGGGTGAAACATTCGTCGATTGAATGCCCCAATTCACCGTTATGGTAGTCACACTTCTTTGCCGGGTCATAACCGCGAATGCTTTCGCGATTGGGACGCTTTGGTTCATTAGTAAGCAAACCTTTCTTTCGGAGGATCGTCAGCATTTGGGATGGAGACCCAGGGAGAGGAGAAAATTGCCTTCTATTATTTGCTTGGGCAAATGATTGGCGGCCAGTGGTTTGCGGTTGTCTTGGATTCATTTGGATGGCCAGGGCACGTTTGACATTTTCTTGGCTATAAGCCACATTCACATCCACGGCCATTTCCTTCTCCTTCTTGGCAGTGAATCTTTTACTAGATGACTCAGTAAACCATCCTTCTCTTATCCCCATCTCAATTTGCTCTCCTACGGGAATAAGGCTGATTGAAACTTTCGGCGTATGTACCGGCCATTCTGTTACGAAACTCGGACGGAAGGGTTTTCACGAACAACTTCATCAGCTCCTTGTTGGTAGGCTCAGGAGTAATTTGAGCCGCCAGGTTCCTCCATCTCACAGCATATTCTTTAAACGACTCGCTCCTTTTTCTTTTCCATCCGCTCCAGGTCTTCTCGGGAAGGTGCGATGTCCATGTTGAACTTGTATTGTTTGAGGAATGCGTCAGCTACTTCGTTCCAAGTGTCGAGCAGGTTCACATTTTTCATCACGTACCAGTTTAATGCGGGTCCAGTCAAACTCGCATGGAATGATTGGATCATGAGGGGCTCGTTTTTGACGTGATGGGCCATGCGCACGTGGTACATCTGCAGATGAGATTTTGGGTAAGATGTGCCATCATACTTCTCAAACTCTGGCATCTTGAACTTGCTCGGCATTTTGACCTTCTCATAAACCGAGAGGTCGAACGGAAGGGACCTTTGTGACTCTGCAGCTGTCTCATTTTCTCTTCCAGCTTCGCAACACGCTCATCTTGATGTCTTAGGAACGCCGTCAAGCTTGGCTTTTCCAACAATGACTGGGTCATCTTCCAGCTCGGGCATGTCGTCGTCAATCGTTTGAACCTTGTTTGTTTGCTTCGGGATAACTACTTCAGGAAGAGTAGGTGCAGCTGTTGGATTAGCTTGGAGGAATTGGAGTTGATCCGTCACAAGTTGTAAAGAGGCGAGTACTTGTTGGAGTTGAGTCTCCACAGCGGAGACACGATCACGCATTTCGGTTTGTTCGGCCATTCTAGCTCTTAATCGCGTGATGATGGGCGAACGTGATGGATCCGTTATAACCTAAATATAAGAAATGAACAAAAATAAGCATTCTTATATGAAAATACGTCGATCCATGGCAATATTCTAGAACTTTATTCATCAATGGAGCTTTTGACAAACCTATTGAAATAGAAATTCAAAATGTCCTAAACAAATGAACTAGGAAAGTAAATGACTCAAACTTCCTAATCTAAAGCTAAAAATAGCAAGATTGATTCAAGCATTTCATTTGGCTTGATCAATATACACTCGAGACACCATTCGGCGCAATCGTTTATTCTCCTCTTGAGCTTTTTCAGCAACTCTTTTGAGGCGTTTATTCTCAGCTCGATTGGTGATCTTCAACGGTGCCTCCGGTATCTTTGGAAGCAGCTCTTCGGGAATCTTGTGCCGTTTGATATACTTAATCGAGGCATAGTACTTCATTTCCCTGCCTTTCAATTCCTCCTCGGGCCATTTGAGTTTTTGTGGACGGCACATGTCCCACATCGATTTGATGGTGAGAATGGAATCTTCATGGCCTCGGCTTCCATCAACGAAGCTAACTTGGAGCGGATCCGCTTGTAATGCCGGGGGAAGCTCTTGTACGACTTGATACTGACGAGTCACTCTAGTCGGATAGTACTCCAATGCTCCGGTGAATCCCAATAGAGGGATTGGGCCCACTCTTCCACACGAGTCTCGCTACCCGAACTTGGAACCATTTAGCATGCCATAGGAAACCCTTGGGAGTTGGTTTTTTTCATGAAAGCTAGCCACCTAGAATAATGGTAATCTGGTGCATGTTTTTGATTGTTCTCAAATCTCATAATGGGGTGATTAACATTACTAACATCATGTATAGTCATGGAACCACCAAATCCTTTTATATGAGAAAGGAACCAGATTTGTAAAAGTTCGGGAGAGGAATGGAGAGTCTTATCGCCACCTCTTTTGAAACGAGTGAGAGAAAGAAAAGTTTCAGTTAAAACAGTGTTTACAAAAAAAATTTCCTTCTAACACTTGCCTAACAAATTGAGCAATCAAAGGGTTAATAGCATTCTTGCAGTAAGGAAATACTATAAACCCAAAGAAAGCTAAGAGGAAAATCCTACGCATTTGAAATGAGGTGCCTTTTTCAAAACATTCTTTCAGAAAAGATAAAGGACATGCATTACGATGGGCCTTTAAAACCTTTCTTAAGTCATCTTCTTTAATTCTCAGAAAATCGAGATAAGGCCATAACATGATCTATTCCGATAGGCGGACTTATCAATTCAGCTTTTAAGGACTTCCCTATGGCGATGCTATATTCTTCCAAGGTGGGAGTGAGTTCATGCTTACCGCCGAAGATGAAGGTAGAAGTCTCGGGGCACCAACAGTGGGCGAGTGCTTGGACAAGGCTGCCATGGATGTTGATACGCAGCAGTGGAAGCAATCGACCAATATGTGACTCTACGAATTGACGGCTATTCTGATCTAACTTGTCCCACCAAGTGCTAAGCTCTTCCTTTGGAGGGAGAATGATCCGAATGTCCAGTGTCCCCATTGTATATTAATCAAAGCTCGGGACAATCCTAATGCCATGGACCGACAAAATAATGTGACAAAGTAAGTAAATTGCAAAGGCAAAAATTAAAGAACTTACTTTACCAATGATTGATAATCACATAGACATGCGCATGGTAAGTGGCTCGATTTCTACTTTATAAGGCTTATCAAGGTGAAGCCACAAGGATGATCAGACTAGCCACGGGCGTGTGGACTATGTCGGGTCCTCATGACTCGGCTTGGTCAAAGAGCCGACCCAGGTCACGGGCATGCGGACCGAGGTGGGTACTCTTGACACCATGAAAGAAATTTCGGGATTGAGATGGGCGACTCGTACCGCGAGCATGCGGTCGGAGTGGTATCCATCTCAATACCATCCTAAATGATCCTATGCGGCCCAGGTCCGGCGGCGGGTTGTGTGTGCAATAGTGTAGTGCTAGATGCAAGGCATGCACGACAGTTTATATCAAGCAACACTTCGTTCATGAAAATAAACCATACATTCCTACACCTTCCTGCAAAACAAAGGTTAACAAACACTTCCCCTTATACCTCCCATCTTGCAAGAACATTTAACACCTTAAATGTTAGGGACGTACCTGGAATCCTCGCTGCCAAACAAAAGCATTTTTAAAAAAAGAAAATTGGCCTAAGTCCACTAAGAATTTCAACTCAAGTCCCCAGCGGAGTCGCCAAGCTGTCGCGACCAATTTTTTTCGGGGTGTGAACCACCTAGGGTTTGGCTAATGGATTGTCAAGCCTAGACTTAACTCGGGCTCTCCCAAGCCCATACCAATTCGCAACTTAGGTTCAAGTTTATAACATGCAATTGATTTTCAATTAGGAGTCGCCACTAATCTATTTTTGGTGGGTCGATTAGAAACCCAAGTAAAGTAATGGGAGATTTACTTTACTCCTACGAACCAGAGATTATGGGTACGGGGACTTGGTTACACTAGATTTCTCTAATGCCCTTTCGGTACCTTTATCTTTTATTTTAAAGAAAATTGTTTGGCAAGCAACTTGAATTGATTTTAATTCCTTAACATGTGAGGTGACCATGCGGGTGCGCAAACCACCAATTTAACACTCAAGAAAGCAAATGAATAAATTGCAGGACTTACCTCATAACAACGAAAGCATCTGCGTTGTTAGTTTAGAATTCAAATCAGCAGTCCTAAATATGATTTCTAATTAACACGCAATTTTTGTTTTGTTTTCACTTAATTAATGAAAATCATGCAATATGCAATGCATGCCACTAATTTAACATAAAATGATATGACATGGCAACATGACTTAGCTATATGACCTAAGCAATATGACACAACTAAGCATGTAATCTATTCTAAGCATGAGATGATTTATTCTAAATAATTTTTTTGTATTTTCTATGAGATTCGAAATTTAAGAAATGCAACATTTAAATATGCAATCTAAATTAATCTAATGACCTAATTCTAATGACGGGCAATTTCTAATTAAATGCACCTAACAAAAATCACTAAATGACGTGCATTGTATGAAACTAATTCTATATGACGTGCACATGATTTTTATTTTCCTAATAAGCATGCAATCTATTTAGGAGAAATTATCTAAACCTACAATATGCAATCTTAGCATGCAATGACGTGCAAAGAATGCCCTAATTCTACATGACATATGCATATGACATTTTTTATTAAAAAAATGCAATCTATCCTAGAAATTGCAACTAATTTATCCTAAGACAAATTTTATGAAATTTCAAATGATCTAGCTAAATTAAGATTCTATCTAATTTAAACTAGGGATTAAGTCATATTAAATCCTAATTTAAACTAAGACATTATCTAAATCTAAAATGCCATTTATCTTTAAAAAGATGATCTAAATTTAAAATGAAGCATGCAATTCTAACCTAATATGCACAATGATTTTTTATGGTTTTTTTTTAATTAATTTCGAAATTAAAATTTTCACATAATTAACATGCAATTCAAATAAAAAACTAACAACCTAAATGAATGCACCTTTTTTATTTTATTTAAAAATTCATAATAAGATTGCAAATCCTAAATATGCAAGATGACAACAAACCTAATCCTAATTAAGATTTTTTGATTTTTTATTTTACGAAAATAAGATTCGACTTAACTAACTTGACGATGGCAAATCAAACAAGATAAGATTGATATCCAAAAATTAGTGAACCATATCTCGCGCATGAGATCGGGTTGACCAATTTTAAATTAAATCGCGAATCGAATCTCGGGCTTGAGATTAGATTGTCGATTTTTATAAGGGATTGCGAGTCGGATTTCGGGCGCGAAAATCGGACTATCAATCCCTAGCTTGAGGACTATTTCATATTGGGATATCAATAATATATCAAGGAACGATTCCACTAAAACAGAATATTAAAAAAGGTAAAGAAAAGAAAAACCACCTAATCAGATTTTCTTTTTCTTTTTCTGTTTTTCTTCTTTTCCGACACCGCTCGTGGATTTCCAAGGGGAGCCGGCTAATCGGTTCGGCAAAGGAAGCTCCGGCCAAGGTGAACCAATGGTGGCAGCAACACGAAGCGAGCTAGGGAGGCTCGGGTCCGGACGGGCGGGGCCGGAGTTGGGCGGATCAGCGTCGGTGCTCGGCGGCGTGGGCGCGCGAGCTTAGGCGTTGTGGGTCGTTGTTGGCGGACGAGCGAGCGCGGCGGGTCGGATCGAGCGGCGCGGGTCCACCGGCTTGCGACTGGGCCGCGATCGAGGTCACGACGGTCAGATGGGCGTCAGAGCAGAGGGCTGTTCGGGTCAGTCAAACTCGGATCGGCAGCAGCTTCGGTGTCGTCGTTCGGGCAGAGCTGCAGATTGCAACGTCGGTCGCGAGGGGGGTTGCGGGTGCTCGTGGACGGAGGTGACCGACGAAGATACGGCAGCAGCGGAGCGTCGGGTTGGCGCGGCAGCACGGGCCGGGCGGCGATGCGAGCTTGCGGGCACCGGGGACGGGCGGAGTGACGGACGTCGGATCGGGGCGAGGATAGCTCGGGATCTGCTATAGAAACGTATAGCAACGGCGGCGAGGGGTGAATCGAGTGCCGGTGCTTAGGCGGAGGCGCTGCAGTCGCGGCTGCGGCAAGCGTCGGCGGGCGCTCGGGCGGAATAAACGCGAGCGGAGCGGGGGCGGGGCTCGGCGCGGCACGGTGGGCTCGGGC
The DNA here is from genome assembly GCF_016545825.1 of Eucalyptus grandis. Lineage (NCBI taxonomy): Eukaryota > Viridiplantae > Streptophyta > Magnoliopsida > Myrtales > Myrtaceae > Eucalyptus > Eucalyptus grandis. The sequence continues at coordinate 34,624,845 of NC_052622.1, read as the reverse complement.
GGAGGAAGACTCGGGCGTCGGGGACTTGGGGCGGCGCGGGTTGCGGGGCGACGGGAGGCTTCGAGCTCCGGGCGGCGTCGGCGTGCGCGGTGAGGCGGTGTTCGCGGACGGAAGATTCTGAGGGGCGAGCGGCGAGGGAGACGATGAACAGTGTCCCTCTGCCGCTTGTACTTTTCCCCTCTACTTTTCTTTTCTCTCTCTCTCACCTGTCTCTCTCACGCTTGACTTCCCTCTTTTTCTCTTTTCCTTTGACTTTTCCTTCTTTTTCAACACACCTCCACGGACAGACTTCCCTTTCGGCCTTTTTCTGAATTTTTTCAAAGAAGCCCCTCTAGTCATCGTACACGGTTGCTTTTATAGGGGGTAAGAGATAAGCTTTCGATTTCCCCCTCAAATCTACATCCGCGATACATTTTCACCAACCGATCACTATTGATAAAGATTTAAGATTACGATGAGTATTTTCTCGAAATCCAAATCTCGCAAAGATAAATCGCAATATTTTTCACACATGTGCTCTTATCCAAAATATTCATATCCGGAAAAATTTCAAAATATTATATTCCCATGAGATAATTTTTAATTATTAAAAGAAACGCGGGCTTGGGCCAACCTGCTCGCTTCGTGGGCCTGATCCATCTAAATTCGAATTCATCCGCCACCGGTCCAATAGATAAAAATGCAAATAACAAAATAAATGCAAATATAAATCTATATGCTATGCAATTAATAAAAATTAACCCCTAATTTCCTATATAATAAATAAATAAACTAAATCGTCAAAATTTAGGTGTCAACAACGAGGATCAACCATTGGGCTTAGAACGATTGCTCGATACTACTTGTCACGGGTCAGTCAATTTCAATCAATCAAACACTGTGCGGCCTTAGGATTTGTGATCCCAAGTTAGCCTTTTCGCGCGCGCACATGAGAACAAGGGTCGGCCGCACAAAGGAGCAAGTATTTTACTTATGGATGAGCTGAGCTCAATGAGGGGGAGGGAACCCTATTTATACAAGTTCGGATTGTATCCCAACCGTTGATTGTCCCTTCGATCCAACGGTGGAGTTTGAATATGTGTCATCATGTCAGGTCTATACATTAGGCCACTCTTCTAGGCCTTGGAAATACCCATGAGTACATGTCAGAAGCAAGATCAAGGCCAGCATGGCTACTTGACACAGAGTAGGTGAACAACTCCAGGTTGTGCAAGAGCTGGCCGAGCATGGATCAAGATTCGGTCACCGGTCGTGTAGTGGTCGTGCACTGGTCGTGCATAGGTCGTGCATGAATCTTCCCCCGTATCGCACATGGACAGATCGTGCACGATTCACAAATCGTTCATGGACTAATCAGAGATCAATCAAGGATCGATCAAGGTTGTTCGCAACAAAGCCCTTGCGTGTGACATGGCCGAGGTTGTTAACATAATCCTTCTTTTAATTTTCTTTTTCCATCTCGGGATGGTGCAAGAGGAAGCCTTCATTTTACGAAATTGGATAACTCAAGTCCGATAAGAAAGCCCATGCAAGGTCCGGCCCTCCTCGCCTCCCCCCCTCTCTCTCCCCCTATTTCGTAGCCTGTAGACAGCGATGGGAGGGGAGAGAAGGCCTCCGCTGCACAACAGCGAGCAGCATTGGGAGAGCGAGCGAGCGAGATGATGATCTTGTCGCAGAGCATCGCCGGAAAGGACAAGAGGACGAACCTACTGCAGAACTGCCTCCTTTTCCTTCTATAAAAGGAGGAGAAATGAGAGCAGGAGTGAAACTGGTACTAGAAGCAGTATCTGTTTTTTGCATTCCAAAATGGCGAGAGACAAGAGAGCTGTGGTGAGAATGGAGGTTCTCAATCAGCACATCAATAAGCACATTGCTGAGTATCTCCGGTTTCTAGGCATTGATCCTACTCAGTTCTTGGAGAGGGCGGCTCGGAAGCCATTTGACGCCGTCCCTCTTACCACCATTTGGGTGCATTCCAAAAATAAATTTATAAGTGAATTGGCATAATTGCAATAGATTTATGACTTTTTTGGTAATTCTTTTTTGTTATAAAATCGGAAAGGTAATTGTTGTGTTGTAACAATTTTTAAGCTTAGATAGTCCATCGAAATTTATGATATTAAAAGAAGCGTTCGTATGCAGATTATCTCATCAAAGTGAGCATCGTTTAGATGTACGCTAATAAATAGTATTAAGTACATTCATACTCAGTTGCCATAATAATCTAATTTTACGACATTTTTTTTATTACCTACTACTCCACATGAATTTTTAGCTTTTTCAATACGAAGTAAAGTATAAATTAGGATTCAAAGTCCTCCGAAATTCATCCATTAAACGGTAGCGACCTTTTACGTCGTTGGCCGGTTGGTAATGATTCACATGCAGATGTCCTGTAAAAATTCCATGCTTACTCCTGGAAAACTGCAATACAAAAATAATAAAGATTTTTTTATAATAAACCTAGCTGCGACTAAAATAATGATACAGTAATGCTAGGACAAATGGCGCCTCCAAGAAGCTAGACTCCACTCCAGTCGCAGGGAGTTTTATTCACAATGATGAATCACGTGAGGATTATTGTCCCTTGATTATATAATTTGTTAAAATGTTCGATCTAGTACCCTAGATGATACGATAATAATTTATGTATGACGTTACGTGTGAATTATCTAAATAAGATATTTAATTCGGATCGGGATATAACAACTCACGTTGTCAAGCAATATGGATGATAATTTTATTCCCAAAACCGAGCAAATTAAACAATTCAAAAAGCTACTATATATCTAATTTGAGTTGAACTTCTGATCGTGGGGAATTCAAGGGCCATTATGTATATAAATATATCGTTATTAATTTTTTGAATTCTGGCCCAAAACTCCTAGATAGAGCAATCTTCCTCTTCTTCTTTTTTATTCTAGGCAAAACGAGTTCGATCTAATGTAGTCTAATTATATTCTAGGCAAAGTAATTTCAGATTTACGGTTATGTCGATTGTGTTGATTGTGTAAAATAAGTGAATTGACTTCATGAATTCTTAAATTTTTTATTTTTGTAGATCGTGCCGACCACGACGTAATTAACGACGGTTGATTTTTCTGTTTTCATTTATTTTTTATATGGGCGCGGTTGCTAACATAACCATTCCCTTAATTTTTTATTTTTTATTTTTAATTTGGAGATTGCGCAAGAGGAACCCATGTTTAAGAAATCCTAAATTTTTTTACTTTTATACATCATTCCAATCACGACATAATTAATGACGATTGATATTTTTATTCATTTTTCTCTTTTAATTTTTTTATGGCCGTAATTGTTAACATAATCATTCTTTTATTTTTTTTTTTTTTATTTTTTTCATCTCAGGACGATGCGAGAGGAAGCCTTCATTTTAGACGAATGAAATTGGACAACTTAAGTCAAATAAGAAAGCCCATGCAAGGCCCGGCCCTCCTCCCCTCCCCTCTCTCTCCCCCTTATTTCTTAGGGTGCATTTGAAAATGCTTTTGAGAAAAGCCTTTAAGGAAATGCAAAGGCCTTTCGTTTAAAGGACTTTTTATGAAATGCAAAGATTATTTGGTAAACTATAATTAAAATATGCATTAGAAAGTAACTTTAGGGAAATGTTGTTCTGTAAACACATATTTGGGAAGTGCTTTGGTGACCAATTTAAGGTTTTCTAATTTTTATTTTTAAAAAAATGAAAATAAAAACGATGAATTTTTTATATTTTCACACCGAGATGTAATGTAAAATACATATATTAACAAATTTATAAGTAAAAAATCACATCAAAGTGGACTTTTTTTAATTAAAAAAAGAGTAATTTCATTATAATAGACACGGTTACATATACATCGAAGAAAGAAATAGGTTTTCATTGAAAATTACAAGCATTTTTAAGTATTTACTAAACTCATTGATATTCAGTCACGTAAATGCGCCATGTCAGAAAATAAATTATTATTTGAAATACTAGGCCCCTCATTTGTATTGTCAAGGTCAACTGAATATCCATAATTGGAATCCAAATCTACCCTTACAAAATGTCTATCATTGACGGCGTTTCGTCGTATATAATTATGTAAAGTCATTACTACTATAACAATTTTTACTTACTTTCAAATGGAAAACTCGGCATGTATTTTAAAATCTCCCACTTCTTCTTCAATACACCAAAGGCTCGCTCAATTTCTGATTGTAACGAGGAATTAGCATGATTAAATACCTCTCGATAACTTGTAGGGGCAGGATCTTGTTGAAATTCTAACAAGTGATAACTAACTTCTTTGTATGGTCCCAAATAACCCGTCGGATTTGAATATCCGGCATCTACTAAATAATATTTGCCTACACAAATATAATGTAAATTTAATCAACATAGGCCATATTAATAAATATTAATATACAAAAATCATTAATTAACAAACTTGGAGGATGATGAGAAATTGCACATCATGTCTTCTTAGGGCTTCATAGAAAATACGAGTGTCATGGGCTTGTCCCTCCCAACCAGCCCAAACATAAATGAATTACATGTTAAAATTACATAATGCTAAGACATTTTGAGTCGGTATACCTTTTCAAGTAATAAAACGAATCTAATCTTTTGTAGGTATCACCACTAGGATATGTGTGCCATCAAAAGCCACAATGCAATCCTAAAACGAAAAATCAAATATTATTATATATCACAATTTGCATTTAATTTTTCTTCCTACTATATAATCAAAACATACCTTAAAATAAGGATAAAATCTTCTATTATTCTTGATCTTCTCTGGAATATTCCTAAATTGCCATTCAGCTAGTTGAATCAAATATTTTCCCATTGCACATACTTTATCTAATACTAAGCTAAAATACCTATTAATGGTTTCCCCAAAGTGTTGAAAGTGCTCTCGTGTTAATCTATTACCTATACCATGTCTTAAAATATGAAAAAATATTCTAAGCATTTCTGTAATATCAATATTCCTAGTTCCTTGAAGACCATAGCGTGTTACTAAATCATGTATTAAATTATTAAATACAATCTTATACATTCTAAATATTTGATAACACATTATTGGATTAGCATCTTTGTCCACTCAACTCTCATAACCATGCGTTTCCTGTATATGATGATGTCCTACAAGTTTTTTTTTTTTACTGTATGTTACCTAATAAGCAATTGCCGCTTGAGTAATTCCCACTAGTTGCCAATATTCCTTATCCTCTTTTTCATGGATTTCTATTTCAGGAGAATCGTCCATATTTATTTAAAGTAACAAATTAGTAAGAAAAGTGGCGAATAATCTACCATCAATAGAACATTTATCATTTATAATATATATGCAAACTCCACCCAATCAAAAGAACACAAAATAAAAACACATATCTCACATTAAAACATAATTAGGAAAAGAGTTCACAAGTAGTACAAATTATCAATCCAAAATAAGTCTCACGTTACAATATAGATTAATATGAAAGAGCTCAGACAAGTAACTAACATCCTAGCGATGACTATTATGCTCTTCGAACTTATACTTCAATCACTCGATATTTTCTCCATTTCCATCCAAGTTCATCAAAATTTGCCTATTATCTTTCTTTTCAGAAAAATGTGAGAGTGCAAAGAAGAATAACTTTATGTCTTGCTTGATCTCAAGTATGGCTTTCAATGTTTACATAATTTCTTTATAAGGATCAAATTCCCTTGCAATTGACATTACATTACTCCTGCTTTCAACAAATGAACAAAGTCTATCGATTTGCGATGCTAACTTATCAAGTATGGTCAATTTTTTTTCCTTTCTTTCCTCTAGCTTGCTTCGTTGAACTTTCTACCACTCTTTTATAACTCTTACTTTGACTCGGTTGAATATTCGTTTTCACTTACATCATATTCTAAAGAATCATTAATAGATCCTACATAACCACTAATATCAGCTTGTATGGCTTGAACATTCTCATTATTGTATAAATCTTGTGCAGGATTTCAAATAATATTTCCAGTAGCAACTGTACCGCAGAACATTTGATCCAATAAAACTTCAACATTTGGATGTATGCCTTTGGTTCGAAAGATTTTAAGCTTAGGATTGGCATGTTGTAATAAAATATTTTTAAAAGTTATATTATAAAGTATGAACTTATCAAAGAAAATAAAAAGAAATAACAAAAGAATAGATAAACACCTAGATTTTTCTCCATCACCATTCATCACTCGCGTCAATAGTTTTCTTACTTAGATCCCACCCTAATTTTGTTTCTTTTAAACCAATTGCTTCCATATTTTCTATTCTTACTTTAAATTGTACCACTTACTCTTCATTTGATTTTTATCGTACTTTTTCCCCTCAGCTCCTCAAACTTGTTAATTATAATGGTCCATCCATCCATTTTGTTGCTCGTAGGACGATTGCCTTTTTCAATTTGTTCAATGCAATCAACAAAAGTTTCTACATCATCGGGGCTCCAATATGCCTTTTTCCTTCAATGAACTTACTATCTTCCAATAAAATGAACACAAACATATTTGAAAAATGAAAACAAATGAGGTTAACTATAACCCATTTTATACCTTTACCAAAAAAAAAAAATTATGACCCAATTCTATAAACATAGATGAAAACATACGTATGTACATTTTGACATAACATTAAGATAGACATAAGACCACTTAATTTTTACAAATGGCTTTACTATATATACATTTTTCTTGAAGACAACCCTCTAAAATTTACAAAGTAAGGGGCACTGAAATAAATAAAAATCCAATTCACATGAACCCAAGAAAGAGCACACCAAGCCAGACAAGAGTGGGGAAAAGGAACAGAAACATAAGGAATGGACGAGAAGAGAGAAGAGACGAACGCAAGTGGCTCCTTGGCGTCAAGGATTAGGGTTTCTATTTTAAAAGGATCAAATTTGGAATTTCAGAAAAACTCTAAGGGCAACAAAGGAGAAATAATTTTTTTCTTTAATGCCTCCTACAACATGCCGAGAATGCTAGAAAGCCCAAGGCAACTCCCTCGCTGCCTTAGGTCTTCAGCATTCAAAGGCTAGCCTTTGCATAGGGCTTGAAAAAAAATTAGCCAAACACCACATATTTGCCTCAAGGGGCTTTGAATGCCCAAAGGCCTTTGGAAATATTAGTCCCAAACGCACCCTTAGCCTGTAGACAACAACGGGAGGAGAAAGAAGGCCTCCTCTGCATAGCAGCGAGCAGCATCGAGAGAGCAAGCAAGATGATGATCATGTCACAGAGCGGCACCGGAGAGGAGAGGAGGATGAACCCTGCAGAGCTGCTAACTTTTCCTTCTATGAAAGGAGGAGAAATGAGAGCGGGAGTGAAATCTCTGATAAGAAGCATTCTTTCTTTTTGCATTCCAAAATGGAGAAGGACCAAAGAGCTGTGGTGAGAATGGAGGTGCTGGATCAGCACATTGCTGAGTACCTTCGGTTTCTTGGTATTGATCCAGGTCAATTTTGGAGAGGGCGGCTCGGGAGCCCTTGACGTTGTTCCTCTTACCACCGCCTGGATGGCTCATCTGCACCACCACTAGCCACGCTTGAGGAGGTAAGACATTGTCGCTCGGCTTAGGGCTAATGAGATTACTCTTGGCTCTTAGAAAGGCAATCCAACAATTCAAGCATTCCTGTCAAATGATGGCACTGAATTAGCAACTTGAGACATTTGTCCACTCCACCTTACCTTAAACAAATCTCTTCATAGGACTATTGTCTACTAGGAAGATGTCTTTCTAGATCCGAATACCAAGGTGGACAAACCAGTTCTTCCCCGGAGAATGCCATCATGCAGACATGGAATAATGGTCCCAATAACAACTAGAAGGATTGTGTCTTCTGAATATCAAGCCATCATGTCATCAATGGACATGTGAAAGCGTTCGGCTACTATATCTTCTATTTCCATTCCAATAGCTTTTTTCATCCCTTTGGTGAGTCTTTTGTCATGCTGTATGGATTGAAAATAAAGAAAAGAAATTGTTATTTGGTTTAGCACTGATGTTTGATGTATTCTTTGTATCCATAGGAGGACTCCATATTTGAGGATATAGATGTATGTTTGTTTGTCTGTAAGTTTGGATTAAGATTCATCTTTTAGTTCATAGAGTTGCAAGGTAAGACTTGTACAAGGGGGAATTGAATTGGATCGATAATTTGTTATGTTTCAAGCAGTGAACTTGACTTTACATTGACTCTTATCTCCTGACTACAACTGCAACAAAAGTGATGCATTTTGTTTGTTTATACATTTACTTCACATGAGAGGATGCTGATTTAAGTGTTTCTTGACAATGGATAGTCAGGCTTCGCTAAGATTTGACACTGCCAAATCTTGGCTCAATTAGCCGCACCACTTATTCCTTGAGAACTTTTGGGACTAGGAACTTGCATTAAATCAGTCTTGTCCCAATATTAGGGTTATATGGAAGTTGAACTACGATATTCGATTGAGAATTTTTTTTTAGCTATGATTTTTTGTGAAAATGGTAGTCTAAGGCATTGTGGAGCTGTGGATTTGATGAAACTCAATTTTGATATATAATTTGTTTGAAATGAAATCCGAAGTTTTGAGTGCAAGTTGCATGCGAGTTACATGCGACGCATAATATGCATGAAGGCGAAAGACAAACTTACACCACAAAAGAGCTTCTTCGTAGCGCTTAGGAGTCGATACGTTGTTGGTTGAGCATGGATTAGTTGAGTCGTTTGTTGGAGTAGTGATTCACTTAGATTTTGATATCATTTTTTGATTAATTGATAAGAATACAAGTGCATTGACTCAAGTAACTACCGCAGGTTGATTTTCAATTTTCTCAAGTGAGTGGTGATATCTCTTCTTTGGATTTGTAAACTATGTCATCAAAATGATAAAGATTTGATATATTATGAGTTATAATGAATCATTTTTTTGCATAAAACTTGGATCGAACATTTACGAAGATTTGGTATTTGTGAATGGTTGCCAAATATTTTTAGAAAGCTGTTACGAAAGGTTATATGTGTGTGTCTATATGTGTGTGTGTGTGTGTGTGTTTTGATTTGTGAACTTGGTTTATGAAATATATTGTGAAAAGGTATGTGAAATTTTGTTTTGTTTTAAGAAACAAGCTCTAAAATAATTTGACAAAATGTTTTACGAAAAACATTTTAGTGAATGAGACGGGTTGTAGAAAAATCATATGTTTTAATTTGAGAAACCTATATTCTGGTTTGACTCTGTGAATTGTGAAGGTCTTGAATTGGTGTTGATACTAAATATCATTGTGAGCCTAGTGAAAGGCTTGTGGGTATGTGCATACTAAAATAGGATATCCTTGTGGGCCGAGCTACCAGCTAATAATAGGTAGAGACCTTACCTAATGAGGAATCTTGATCGTCTTATCACTAGGTATTATGTCGTGATCATGGTTTAATATTGAGCAAAGAATTGGTAGATAGATAGACCATCGATGTGTGATTCCATATGAGATGGATCAATGGAATAAACCATTGATGTGCGACATGAGATTAACCAATGGAATGAGCTATTACCGTGTGAATTGATGAGTTTGATCAATTGATTAGACCATTGATATTTGTTATGATATTATTGATTTAACATGTGTTTTTCAATATATATATGATTATATGAAAGCAATATAATCTATTTTTTTGTATATATATATATATTATATTTTGAATTTGAGTTAAATGAGTTGTGGTTTGGTTTTGCAAAGTACACGGTGAATGCCCGATCTACTTAGAAGAGATACGCATTACTCACTGAGCTATGGTGGCTCATTCCTTTATTTTTTTTCCAATCTTTTCAGGTTCTTCAGTTAGCGTAGCGATGAGTAGCACGAGAGCGATAACAATAGTGATAGTGACAAGAGAACTTTTGGGGAGTCGGATTTTGGTGGTTTGAGATTGCGTCCTTAGACAGATGACTGTGTCATCTCCATTCTAATGATTTTAGGGTGTGACATGCTGAACTTTCTTTTATTTTCTTATTAGTTTTCCTCCACCGAGGTGGGTTGGAAACGAACGAGAACCCCATGTGCTGTGTCACACAACCCCTGCTCATCTTTCCGGGGTTTTAATAAAAGAACAATCCGCTAGAATTTGTCAATTTTACGATATTTCAGTAACTTAATTATGCCGTTGAAACTATACAGTACATCAAATGCGCAAGTGATAGCGCTCATAATCATTTGGTTTGGGCTTTTCTCAAGATTGATATGGATTTTGGATTATATGAATGGGTTCAATATAATACAGTCGAATTATAATATAGGTTATGTAATTTCGGATTTACAATTACGTCAATTGCGTTGATTATTTAAAATGAAGTGAATTGGCTTCACGAGATCCTAAATTTTTACTTTCATACATAATGCCAACTGCGACATAATTAACGACTACTGATATTTTCATTCGTTTTCTCTTTTCATATTTTATATGGGAGTGGTTGCTAACGTAACCATTCTTTTGATTTTTTTTTCATTTAGGGAAGGTGCAAGAAAAACCCCTCATATTTCATTTTGCATGAATGCAAATGAGCAACTTAAATTAGGTTACAAAGCCCATACAAGGCCCGGCCCCTCCTCCCCTCCCTTTCTCTACCTATTTTCTTAGCCTATGTTGTAAACAACGATGGGAGGAGAGAGAAGATATTCTCTGCACGGCAAAAAGTATGAAATGGAAACGAGAGGAGCAACATTGAAGTGAAGTGAGATGAGCAACATTAGAGAGGAGAGGAAGATGAACTGCAAAGCTGCCACCTTTTCCCTCTATAAAAAGAGGAGGAGAAAGGAGAGGGAGAGTGAGACCCGGACCGAGACAAGAAGCATTCCCACTTTGCAATCCAAAATGGAGATATCAGGGAACAGCTGTAAGGATAGAGGTGCTGAATGAGTACATCGCCGAATATTTTAGGTTTCTCAGCATCAATCCGGAGCAGTTTCTGGAGAGAGGCTCGCCAGCCCTTTGATGCCATTCCCTAACCACACCTGGGTGGCCCATCTACACCAGCACCTCTTCGAGGCCAAGCTTGAGGAGGTGGCTTGGCTTAGGCGCCACTAAGCGAGATTCTTCAAGACATGAAGTCGTATTTTCATTTTTGGTTTTTCTCTTTTTTTGCACCTTCTGGAAGGGATGATGGTTTGGAAGTTTTTGAAGGAGTTGCAGGATATAAAGCAGTCTACAATCATGCAATTTGTTTGGTTTTCTCGATTTTCTATTTTTCCGGGTCCATCCTAACTTTCTTGCAGATGTATTTAAAAGTTGAAATGTGTTACAAAATCGATGTGTTATCTAAATTCAACATTATGCGCCTTTTGCGTTGTTGGCTGCACCAGTTATTCCATGAGAAACTTTGGGATTAGGAACCTTAGATTAGTCTTGTCCCAACATTTTCAACGTCAAGAGAGAATTCGTGTGTTTTGATAATGAGAGCTCCATCACCACATAAAACAAGAAAATTCAGCATATTACTTAAAATGAAAGAGAATAGGGGAAGAATGTGGGATTTTTAGGTCCCAATATTTTATATACTCACTAGGAATTAGATTAAATGAGGAGCACTTTCATTGTAAGTGGCTCAGCTTAGGAGATGAGACATTCTAATAGTTTTTTTTTCTTTGGAATTGAACATGTATAGAGACTAAAGAGAAACCGTAAGGATGGATTTTTTTAATGGAACTGCATTTTCGAAATGATCGGGTCACTAGGTGCAAAAATCAAGTCAATGGAAGGTCAAACAAAAAATAACTCATATTCTCATTTTCTTATTAAAAAAACTGGAAGTGGTATTTTTTTTTTTTTTTGGGAACTTTCTTTTCCCATTAGCAAACTTACTTTAGAAGGTTGAAGAATCAAAATATGAGGTCGAGTTTTATAAAAATCTAGGAAAGCTACGCCATATTCTCATTATTCTCATTATTATTTGATAACTCAATGGAAGATCTAAAATTTATCATAAATGTGTAATTGAGTCTTAAATATTTTAAAAGTGTAATTAAATATTTTCATTAACTTATCTAATTAAATTAACGGAAAATGCCGACGCGTCATATTTTATTACCTTTTTTTCCAACACATGGCGATGATGTGACGCCCATCAAGCACATCATTGCCACAGAAAAAAAATATTCACAAAAAAACAAATTAGATTAAAAATTGAAAATGATTTTTTAAAAAGAGTCACATTGACTACTCTAGCGAGCCCTCACCAATAATCACGGCCACAATCATAGGAAAGATCTGATGGAGATTGGCTAAGCCTTCTAGAAGCCAAGCGACACTCCACCGCCCCATTTTCTCTCACAACAACGGTGGAGAGAATGAGCATCTCCAAATTCGTTGGAGACGTGAGGATGATGAGTGTCATTGCACAATTGCTGCTATTCTTCGCTCTAAAAGAGGAGATACAAGATTAAGAAATTCTCTCACCCATTTTCTGTTTGGAGTCCAAATATGAACAGAGATCAAAGATAAGCGATGAGAATGGATCCGAGTGATTTTTGGAGAAGGCAAGGGATAGTGGGGCGCTTGAGGTGGCTTGAATTAAGGCAGCATCACTGATACTTTCCCTTTCTTTAAAATGAGACAAGACATCCTAATATGTCCTTTTCTTTATGGAGAGAGACTAGAGAGAAGATGTAAGGATGGACTTTTTTTTATTAATTGAGCTGCATTTTTGGAATAATCGGATCACAAGCTTTCTGTAGATGTAAAAGCCGAGTCAATGGAGAGTAGGACGGAAAATAACTCATGCTAAGCAACTATTACACTACGACTACTACCACACTTGCAACTTCTTCAAAAACTTTCTCATGCTAAGCTGCTACTCCTGCAACTTCTTCAAAGACTTCCTCCATGCTAAGCAACTCTTCTACCATTTCTACCAATCCTCTTGCAACTCCATCGAAAACTTGCGATACCATTGCCCCATTCCAAAACGTGTGGAACAAAAGAAAAAAAGAAAAAAAACCAAAATACCCTTGCCGCGACCTTCCCCTCTATAGGTAGGAAAGTAGGTTTATGGATATTGCCCAAAAATGTGCTTACGACCCTAGTTTTAAATGTGGGCTTTTCCAAATCCATACTTCACGCAATTACATATTCAAATTGATACTATGAGAAATTTCTAATGAGTCACCACCTTGAACGAGGAGGACAAGTTTTGAGAGAAGGCAAAAAGCAATTTCCGTGCAGAGCTCTTTGCACCACGACCTAACCTCAAATCACCTGATTTCGGCCGGGGCATAATCAGCTGCCTTTCCGCCAACTGCAAGCGCTTAGCCGCCATGGGAATTGACATCATCGCTGCCGTCCTCAAAATCGGGGGCGGTGGACACCTCTTGGAAGCTCTTCGAGACGAATTAGTTGAGAAGACTAGCTTTCAGAGCTAGCAAAGAAAAGTTGCGGCCGACGTTTATTTTATTATACTGTAAAACAATGCACCCAAAGAAGCAATCGCAGTGTCATAAAGACAATTTCCCTGTTCTTTTGCTAGACTAGTTATAAAGCCATCGCATAATCAAGCTGAAACGAGGATGGCTTAAAAAAATTCCATTGCAGAAGTTGGTTATTCAACAAAGAGTGTGTCAAGCATATTGACAAGATTCTCAAGTAATAGGAAATAGGGGTGAGGTTATAGGAGAACCGCATACAGCATTGGTTAGAGCACCAAAAAGGAAACTTAAAAGAGATGTGCAGGGAGAGAATAAGAGCAAGCTTCAGCAAGGTGATAATTGCAGCAAGACAATTACTCAGACACCAGTATAGCCAATTAAGAAAAAGCCTGAGGCTCATCCGCAAGGAATGTTTTATGACTGCAGATCCTGTTTAGCCAAAGCATCTCATGTTATCTAAGACTATAAGGAGATAACCAAGTGATAGGTTGGTCAGGTGCTCGGTCGGAGAAAAGAAGCACCCTGCGGAGTTTTCCATCCTAATGATGCGCTGCCGTGGCATCTTGAATTGACCGCCAGCCATTAATAGAATTGGTAGATGGTCTAATGGTATCAGCTATCCGTGTTTGCTTCGCATCATGTACACCAAAACCAGATCTCATAAATGACATTTCTCCTCTCGGATAAGTTCAAGTGGAATGTTCCTTTTGAAGCTGGGTAGCGGCTATTGTATTGAGCATCTGTTGTCAGCCGTTTGATGAGAGGGGCAATGGATATCGTATCTAGGAATGACTGCATTTGAAATAAGAGGAATAAACCCAGCGGCCAAATAAAGCCGGCTGCCGGGAGGCAACAAACTTATTACCTTATGTACCCGAATAACATCACCTGGTTCGACTCCGATCACCGCGTATTTGGTGCCACCAAGGCAGAGTCCAATAGTAGTGAGCATATCGGATTCACCAAATTCGCGTGTGATGGTGATTCTCTCTTCGGGAGTAAGCTGCACAACAGAGAAATCCAGGCCTGGAATCATAATTCTGAATACCATCTAATTGCATTTACCCCTTATTAATCAAATCGCTGACATGCACCCAACCAAGAACAAAGAAGTTTTATCAAATGAAAGGAGCAATCATGATTTCACAAGTGATCAAACGTTGCATTTCCTATGTTTGATCAAATGGCTCACGGGAATGGGCGCTGTAAGTTACACCATGTTCATGATAAGAACAAAAAACCAGAACTGGGAATCAAGATTATAGTGGGGAGTGACTAATTACTCTTCCACCGCAACAAGAGAATTCTCGACTGGATAACAAAGGCAGCAAGAGAAATTAAAGAAGATGGAGGAAGATGATGAGGAGAGAGGACGAACCTGGGGAAATTGGAGGTCTAGGCCCAAACATTCCTGTCTTGGGCCAATGATGGCAGCGGCTTGCTACGTGGCGTCTTCATTCCTGTGCTCGAAGATCAAGTAATCTTCATGGTAATCTTCCCACTCCATCTTCTTCTTGGATCCTAGCAAAGGAGAAAGATGAAGATGAAGAAAAGAAAACGAATGAAAGAATGGAGGGAGAAATACGGCACTAGAGGCTTGCGTTAATAGTTTTGAAAATTATGTTTGTCTTTTCGTACGGGTTTCTTTATTTTATGGAAATTCCCACTCAATTTATCTCTCCATTTCTCTTTGTATTATTCGTAATCCCCGTTTGAAAGACCAAAAAGAAAAACGAAAATAATAATTTCCTTCCACCTAAGACAAGATTTCACAAATATATCAATATCGGCTAAAAAATAAGAGTAAAAGCTTGTTCGTTCATTAGACGTTGCTCTTCCAACGTATTTGTGTGATGATGATCTTTCAATATATATGGAAACATTTAATAGCGTTTGAAGTTTCTTGACCCAAATTGAATTCGGTAACCTAAAAAATGATACTAGGCACACATTTAAATTGCATATTTCATATACAAAATTTAAATTCGCTATTCATCACTTGATACGTGATGAAAAACCTGCCCATTTCATTCCGCTTATAAAATCAGAGAGGTAATGGTTGTGTTGTAGCCATTTTTAAACTCAAGTTATCCAGCGAAAATCTCTAACATCAAAGGGAGTGTTCGTACGAAAATTATCTTACCAAAGTGAGTGTCATTTTCCCTAATTGAAAATCTCTAAGATGCACACCGGCACATAACATTATCTTCTTTTTTAATCTTTTTTTACAATGATACATTCACACTCAATTGCGATGGTAATATAATTTTATGACATTTTGTACTTTCCACTCCATGTGATTCTTAACTTTTCACTGCAAAAGTAAAACATGAATCAAGATTCAAAAGTCTCCTATTTTCATCCATTAAATAATAATTACCCTTCTACATCGCGTAAATTATTGTCCTCGGATATATAATTTGTTAAAATGTTCGATCTAATCCCCTAGATGATATGAGAATTCCAGATGTGTGACCTTACGTTCTCAAATAATGTGGATGATCATTTTTTTTCAAAACCAAGGAAATTAAACGATTAAAAAAGGACTATTATATATCTAATTTGATTTGAATTTCTGATCGTGGAGAATTATTCAAAGGCCACGACGCCTATATAAATATCGTTATTAGTTATCGAGTTCTAGTCCAAAACTCCTACATTGAGCGATCATCCATGTTTTTATTTTTTGGGGGTTGGGGGAGAGGAATTGCGAAGGAGCTCTAGCTGGCGAACAATGACCTAAGCTAGAGCTCGTGCGCATCATATAAAAAAATTGGACAAGAAGATCGTTGAAATCCTCAATAAATAAACAGATTCGATCTAATGCAGTCGATTATAGGTACGGATTCGGGCTCTCCTCGAGATTGATAAGGATCTCTCCTTTGAATGAACAGGTTCAATCTAAAGTTGATTGTGTAAAATGAGGTAAATTGATTTCACAAAATCGTAAATTTTTACTTTTATACATTATGCCAATTGCGTCGTAATTAAAGACTAATTGACATTTTCGTTCATTTTTAATATGGGCATGGTTTTTAATATAACCATGCCTTGTTCGTTTTTTCATCTAGCAACGGTCCAGAAGATCCCCCACATTTATTTTACATGAATGAAAAAGGGTAATCGATGAAAGGCTTCACGGGAGAGATTAAGTTAAGTTTACAGATGTTACCCATGCTATCCAGGGGCAGGAAAAAAAAAACAACTTTTAAATCCATAAAAGAGAGAAAAGAGAGAATAATTTTTAATACTAATATTAATCACTCAATTATATATGAATAATAAATAAATAAAAACGAACTCTTTCATCTACGAATTGAATTCAAATAAATATGACTCTGATTTTTTATCCAACAGAGAAATTCATGTCTCCCATGCTTTTCTAATATTTTGTCAAAATAAAGAAACAAAGCCCATGCAAGGCCCTCTCCCCTCTCTCTATTTTCTTAGCCCATGTTGTGGACAGCATCGGGAGGAGAGAGAAGACGTTCTCTGCACAGCGGCAGCAGCCAGCGTCGGAGAGCAAGATGAGCACGTCTCCACAGATCGGAGAGGAGAGGAAGATGAACCTCTGTGTCACCTTTTTCCCTCTATAAAAGGAGAGTAAGGAGACCGATGGAGGTCTTAAATCAGCGCATCACTGAATATCTGAGGTTTTATTGGCATCAATCCGCGCAATTTCTAGAGAGGGCGAGTCGCCAGCCTTTTGAGGCCATTTCCTTGACCACCGCCTGAGTAGCCCCCCCACACCGCCTCATCTTCGAAGCTAGGCACGAGCAATGGCTCGCTATAGGCCCCGCTGAGAAGGATTCTTCAAGACATCCTCATGCAAGTTCTTCAAAAACTTCTGATACCATCGGCCCACTCCGCTGAGCAGGTGGCTCAGAAGTTTTCGGCTTTATTCTGCTCGCGACCGTAGCCTCTTTTGGTTTATCATACTGCTTATTGGAAAGAATCTTCTGTAATTTCTCGTAATCTTCTTTACGCGGAAATTCCTACAGCTTGTGAACCTTGGGCCATGCTCCTCCCGAAGACTCGCCTCTTTCCTTCTCCTAGAAAGCAGAAAGAAAAAAATTCATCTCATGATCACTTCTTATTGCAAGCTACTCTGTAAATCAAATCAAGCTGAGCCACCTGTACCTAGCTTCAAAGATGAGGCGACTGGCTGTCCTTTCTCCTCCACTAAGATGACAACTGACTGTGCAGAGAGGTTCATCTTCCTCTCCTCTCGGCGCTGCTCTGCAAAGACATGCTCGTCTTCCTTTCCGACGTTACTACCGTGCAAGAATATCTTGTCTCTCCTCCGTGCTGTCCACAACATGGGCTAAAAGAAAATATAAAGATGGAGGAGTGGCCGCCCTCAGAAAAATATTAGATACACTAGTGGTAGGCACGTAATCAATGTAGTAGCTCATTACTGTGGGGCCCGCTCTGTCAGCAGGTCTCTCTCTCCCCTCCATACGGACTCTGCTTTGCATTGTATTCTCTCTCCTCTTCTTGCTTCTTTCCTTCCAGAAGAAGGAGAAAAGTCATTCCTCTCTCCAGAGCGAAGGCTTTTAAATTTTGAATCTCTGCTTTCGCTCGTTTGCTGCTCCGCGATCGTTGTTGCTGCTTCGGCATTCCTTCTGCTCCGGACGATCTCTTCTCTTCCCTTCGCCCTGGGTCGCTCAAACACACGCACTCTCCGTCTTTTCTCGGGAAAATATTGGACCTGACTCAGGGCCGTTTGGTTCGTGGAAGCTTTTTCCAGATGAAAGCGAAACGTGTCTCGACCTTCTTGGTTTTTCTGGCCGTCCAAGTCCGTTTTGGTTCGACAAACAAAAAGGGCCTGATTTTGGTTGCAAAGAAATGGCAAGCGTTCGACTTTTGCTTCCCTGGTTTCACGCAGTGCCATTATTGCTCTGCGTGGTGCTTCGGTCAAAACCCTTGGAAAGAATGGCTTTTTCTTGAAGAATGTAATGCAAAGCAGAGTCCATCCATATGGAGGGAGAGAGATTTGCCGACAGAGTAGGCCCCACAGTGTGACTTGTCGTAAGCTGAATGGATTAATGTATGGATTACGTGGCTACCATTAATATACCCAATATTTTCTCGCCTGGGCTTTGTTGGATTCTGGATAAATTCTCAGAGAGACATATTTATTTGAATTTCTGTGGGGCTGACGTGCAAGAAGCAACATACGTTCAGTGTGCATTTGTCCAACGTCGTGTAATTGGAGCCATCTTCCCGGCCCATAGCTAAAATCTCAACCTTTATAATGAGCAAGAGGAGCTGATTACGGTATCTACGGTTTTTATCTTGAATTCGCGCATTATGAGAAGATAAATAGCTTTATACTTACTCTGGGATAAAAGTATGCGGAGATCTCGTAATTAGTGGGTCAACCACAAATGCATAAAAGCATAGAGCATCTCAAACGAAAGAAGAGCAATCATGATTTCTCAAGTGATCAAATGTTACATTTCCTCCGTTCGATCAAATGGCTCACGGGAATGGGCGCTGTAAGTTACGCGATGTTAGAGATAAAACGAATACCAGAACTGAGAACCGAGTTTATCGTTGGGAATGACTAATTACTCTTCCACCACAACGGGAGAATTCACGACTGGATAACACAGGCAGCAAGAATTGAAATTGAAGAAGATGGAAGATGATGAGCAGCGGACGAACCTGGGGGAAATTGGAGGTCTGGGCCCAAACCTTCCCGTCTTGGCCGATGATAGCAGCGACTTGCTACGCGGCGTCTTCATTCGTGCTCATCTTCTTGAACATCAAGTAATCTTCATAGTGAACTTCCCACTCCATCTTCTTCTTGGATCCTGACAGAGGAGAAGATGAAGATGAAGATGAAGAAGAAGGAGAAG
Organism: Eucalyptus grandis; assembly: GCF_016545825.1. Classification (NCBI taxonomy): domain Eukaryota; kingdom Viridiplantae; phylum Streptophyta; class Magnoliopsida; order Myrtales; family Myrtaceae; genus Eucalyptus; species Eucalyptus grandis. Next base: position 34,605,566 of record NC_052622.1, on the reverse strand, counting down.
GAATGAAAGAATGGAGGGAGAAACAGGGCACGAGCTTGCGTTAATGGTTTGAAACTTCGAAGGTTTCTTCATTACAGAAATTTCATTCGTATTTACCTCTCCATATCTCTTCATATTATTTATAATCCACATTCTAAAAAGAAAAAAAAAACTTTGACCTAGAAGAAATTGCACAATCACATCAAAGTTGACTAAAAAGTGACTAAAGCTTCTTCATCATAAAATAGTGGACAAAATGATAATTTAACATACAAACAAAAGCTTTATGCCACCGTAAGTAGGTCTATTTATATTTCCTGCAGTAAATTATATCGCATTCTCACTTCCCTTATCGTGTTCTCTTTTTATATTTTGTATGCACATAATTATGTGGCGAAATGTGTTCCAAGTTACTCTTTGAACATCTCGTGATTAATAATATCTCATAATATGCAATAATGCTTAATTAGCGCTTGGAGTTCCTTGACCCATTGAACTTGGTAATCAACCAAATGTAGTTCAGTGAGTAATCGTGGTATCACGCATGTATTATATTGCATATTCATATCCATTTAACACGAAATTTAATTTACTGCTCATGATCTGTTATGCAATGAAAAATCTATTCATTTTTTTTTCATTTTTTATTATGATCCATGTTGTTCTAAAATCGGAGATATAATTGTTATAGTGTAACGGCTTTCACGCTAAAAATGCCATAACGCTCCCTTTGATGCCAAAAACTATTCATCGAATCACTTGAATGTCTTAAAAAAAATGATCAATTCAGTGTCAATTCCAATTTAAGATATCGGAAATCCGACATCATAATGTTTTACTAATTTCCCCAATCGACGTGGCTAGCCAGCGTACCCAACTATCATCAATAGCCCTAAACAATATTGTCTATATGTTTTGCCCAAAATATAAATCCTAATTCGGACAAATCAAAATATTTCCCCAAATTCTTCAAATCTTAATTTGGAAACTCCAAAATTAAGATTTGAATATTGCAATGGAGAGCAAGAGTTGGAAAAGCGGCTCAAATTTGTTTTAACAAGCAATGAGATTCATTTCAATGTGGATAAATTACTCACCTTTTCCCTGTCGCTAAATTCCTTCTACCACCAAACCCTAATTTTTTCCCTCCAGGTACCAAGCTCTAATTATTTTCGGCGCTGATTGAACAAGTGAGCGAGAGAGGATGATGTTGGTCAAGTGATTGGAAGAGATTGAGGTCAAAATCAAGCGAAAGACAACGATAGATTTTAAGAGAAGGACTCGGTCGCGTCGTTTATGTCAAGACCAACTACCCCATGGTCCACACTAGACTTTCTTTATTTCAATAAAAGCAAAAACCACATATGGATAAACTTTTTATTAAAAAAAGCCACATATGACTTTTATCCAGAATTTGTCACTAAAAGCACTTAAATGATTATTTTTTCTCCAATTTTACACTTGAGTAATTTGGAAAAAAATTCTGGCACCAAAGTGAACATATAAAAGTTATAACACTTTTAATTTTCTTTTTCTCTAATTGGAAATTTCTAAGATGCACAAATACATAGCATCACTATCTTTTTAATGGTTCATTTACACTTGGTTGCAGCGATAATGTAATTTTACGATAATTTTTCCTTAATTACGAAATATAATGCACCACTCATTCTTCGTCTTTGGGCGTTCATAATGCCGAAACTTGACTCACATGTCTTGGACATCGGGTCTTGGATAATTGTGATTATAGATGCACTTCAAATAAGAGAAAACATAAGTTACCTATCCAAAGACCCAAAAAAAAAAAAAAAACAATTTCTACATAAACCTGGCAGCTAAAATAATACTGCTATGAATAAAAGGAGGGAGGCAAGAAGTTATTAACTTCGTTGCCCAAGCGTCTTTCAATTCCCGAATAACAGCACCTAGCTCACCTCCAATCACCGCGTGCTAGGTGCCACCGAAATGACCCCGATCGCAGCGAAGCGTCCCAGGTTCATTAAATTCGCACATGGTCACGTCTCGTCCGTCCGTCAAGCTGCCGGACCGTAGATTCGTGCCTCAAATAAACAAGAAGTAAGAGTAATCGTGATTCACGGGGATGAGTGCCATCCAATTCGATCAATTCGCTTGCCTTAAATTAGAATTTTCATGATATGAAACTTAATTTCGAGAAAGAGCGCCATTCGCGATCTTTTTATCGCGTCATAAATATGTGCTGTAATATAAACCCAAATTCATGGTAAAACCAATGGCTCCAAAGCTGGTTCAGTGGTAAAGCCCATGGGCCAATGCATGATCTCCATTGGCGTGCAGCAAAGCAGCCGACACCAATTAGCAGAAATTCTCAAAATATCGCTTAGTGATTCTCACGGATCAAGTTGCAGCATGATAGTGCAGGTATGAACAATTGGTTGAGCAATCGAAAATAGAAATTGCTTATATGGCTGTACCTGTTGAAATCAAAATGCACAAGCTGCATATCTTCTGATATTTCAACCTCAACAGTTGCATGTGGCCGGGTCTGCAATTTGCAAGGGAAAAAAAAAGGTGCTAGAGTTCATCCAACGCAATCAAGGAACTCCCACCTAACGGGGCTTGCATGAAAAACTTATTCCACATGGATCAGAATGACATTCTTTGAACTTGACCTTTTCATCCATTAAGATTGTGATAGCATTAATCTTTGGTAAGCAATCTGACTAAAATTAATTTGTTTAACATAAAGAACCAAATTGCAATTCATAGGCTATAGTGACAGGTCACAAACTCTCTTTTACACAGCCCATCTATCAATTAAATCTAATAATGCCAGAGAATGTACTATGAGACAAGGCAGTGCAGCACTCAAGACTTCTTAAGAGATTGAATCTACTCCACAGGCATTCAACGGCAAAACAACTAGATGGGATGACATGAATTCTTCAAGATTTAATTAGCCTATTAGAAGTTTCTATATTTTATTTTGACTTTGGGCACTACTTAAACACGTTTTAACTTTCTAGACAATTATTTTCCTTTCACTGATGATGAGATATTTCTTGTTCTTTTTATACAATGATTTTTTTTTACCACCTTTGACAATATTATCACATTGGATGCGACAAGATTGAGTAATCTCATTAAAAGCACCATGGGGATATGTTTACACTTTGAGTATTGAACTGTCACATGTATGCCAATTATGGAGCCAAGAGTAAAGGATAAGCACATTCACCTGAACCAGAATAAATGGTAATGCAATGCCTCCATTTGGTGCATTTCCCGTACTAAACAGCTGCTCATTTCTCTGTATCAAGTTCTGTAGACCTACATACTTCATGCATAAACAGATAAAGTTGAAGCTGTTAGTGAACCTGCTCCGCTGGTATAGACAATTAAACAGAAAATAGAGCGAGGCAAAACCAATTTCAGGCCAAAACATGAGGGCAAAAGATCTTTTACTTGTTCCTCAGTTCCTGTAAATAGGCTGCTTTTTTTTCAATTCTATTTCTCAACCCATGGCTCTGTCTGCATGGTGACAGCAAACGGCCAAGATAAGCCAATGGCAGGGGAAAAAGGGCAGAGATAATCCACTACCAGAAAACTTGCAGAATTATATCACACCTTTAGTTCCTCAATGTCATTTAGGCTAGTTCGAGGCAGACCCTTCCACTGTATCTCTTTTTGTCTTTGGATATAATATCCATCGCCATAAGAACATTCAGGGCATCATACACCCTCCGTCTTATATTTTCTCATCATACTGTTGCTGTCAAGGAAAAACAGCACCAAAATTAGGACAATCGGACGGATGCTGTATTGTCCTTGCCATTTAGGATCTTCTTAAAGACGTACAGACCTGATCAGGGGTAGCAGCACTATTGCCAGGATCAGCAAACTCAGCAACAAGTTCGTCAGCAACCTGTAAAGTGTTCCAAACTCTCAGACATCTCACAGGGAAGCCAAAAAAACATAAACCAAAATTTGCATTCACAGAAGTGGTTTTGTCCAAGCACATGATAAGATCATTCATTGACACTTTCAAATGAAAAACAACAAGCGCAGATTGAATATAACGAAAGGTTTCGCATTAGCAAGCACCAACAAAGAATTGCAGAGCAATAAGTCCTCCAGAGCACATTCTCTCACAAAGTAACTTTACATGGCTCAGTTATACAGAAATCAGATTTGCACTTAATTTGTCATTCATCAACAACTCTAGAGACTCTGACCAGTAATTTTATGAGAGATGGAAAACTAGATTCTTCAGCATATGGTCTCAAACACAGATATACTTAAATGAAAGTCCTTACGAAAAGCAATCTTATTGAATATTTCCCCTACAATTAGAACCAAAAATATGTCTCCACTACAAGAATGCCGAGAGAAATCCCTAAATTTGTAACAGCTACCTAACATCCATTTTATATGAAAGTTTTACTGAAAAATGGTATTAGCACCAGATACGATACATTCTATTTCCTATGTTGTGACAAAGCAAGAAAGTATATGTCGACAATCCTCTGCTGACTCCATCCTATCCCTGCAACTTGCCAAAAACCAGTTTATGCTTCTACTACTAGATGATTTTTGAATAGCAGGATCCTCTAGATGTTATTAACAGACATATAGGATAGCTTCATCATCAAGTACAAGACAAATTAGAATCTCCTTTTGTATAGAGAGTCAGGACTAAATTAAATTATTATTTAGAGGAGACATTCACCATTCAGTAGGCATAAGTAGTGCTTCAGCCACTCAGGAAAGTTGCCACCAAGCAATAAAGGAAAAAGAGCTTGCTAATTCCCAGAAAGAAGTCAAATGAAACTGTGCAACTAATGTAAATGCAAGCTGAATGGATAGGGCCAGAACAACAGGAGTTAACAGGTTGCTTTCTGCGGAACTCAGTCTTAGCTGCTCTATAAGTTCAAAATGAAGAAGCAATAGCTTCTGACTGGTAGTTACTTATCTATCACCATAGGTAAACAAAGAGAGGAGAACATCACCAAACACATTTTTGACAAGATGTTATTCATCTTGACATATCCCCTCACACACATCACTGATCAATGAAGCCATCCATTGAATAATGAGCTTAAAGGAGAAAAGACAAAAAAAATAAAGAGCAAAAGAGTGGATACAAAAACATGAGACCAAATCCCTGCATGGGATAACAGGACCACAGTTTGGTGCTTTTTTAGCTGTGTCTGGTTGTGTCATGATGCAAGTTGCCGTGAATGTTACATGTGTTGGACAAGACATCTTTTTAAGCATTAGCACTCTGAAGAAAGTGAAAGCAACCTCCAAAGAAACAGCTGTCAGGTGCTTCAGTTTTAGGTTGGTTCAATTGCCAAATATTTGCCAAGCAGTAAGCTGAAGGGAAACATGACCCAAAAAAAAAAAAAAAAAAGCTGAAGGAAACATCCCATTTTAAAGTTGTACATGTAAGCAACAGCTTCACTGAACACATGAAGAAGATGCGGACTAACTTATCTATTTTGACATAAATCCTATAGAGATTGTAGTGAGGTTCCAAGAATCAAATTGTGCTGTCTTCCGAAGAAAGTGAAAGCGGAAGGAACACCTTTCCAGGCCAAATAAGGGAAGGATTATTTAAAGTTCCAAAACATCAAAAGGAAAGTGAAACCAAGAAAGGATGAACTCTAGAGGTTCAACTAGAAAAATCAAGAAAGCACAAGGGAAAATCCATTCTCAGTTAAAATTCCACTAAGGCAAATCTTTTGGTGACTAGTGACAGACAAATAAATGATGGGTCTAAGACAGTTATAATCACGCCAACATTTAACATAAAACTTTGACTATCAAGTGTACGGCAAAGACCTGCTAAATTGATTTTAACGTGCGAAGCAAGTACAATTACATGTGAACATACTTAATCTTCGAACATTCATTTAGACTTTGAGTCAAATAAGTTTGACCTTTGATTTCGAAGAGACCTCTACAAGCGGCTCCTAATTGCTAAATCTTTTGCCTGTTTCAATTTGTAAAATTGTTCTAGGTAGATAAATCCTGTTTGAAGATTTTGGCTCACATCAAGATGTTGAAGATTAGCCAAACAATTTAAGTGGTCCCATAAGTTCTAGGATACAGGGGGAAATTAGGGAAGAGAAGGTCATTCTGTTAATGGCCGTGGCTAGCTTTCATCCAAAGAGGGGGCCTGTGGCAACTCCTCTGGCAGTGACAAAAGGAAAAGGGCCAACAAGGAAACATAGGGAACAAATTGTCAGGATAGTGTGATAGGCATTGTTTCTCATAATGAAGAAATCCATGCTTTTAGATCATCAGAAAAGGATACCATGTACCAAAAGGATAAAAATTCAAATAAGCTTCTGCTGATATCTATCCTGAAGGAGACAATTAAACATCTGGATCATTATTGAAAAGTTAACAAAATTGGAAAATGACATCAGAAGAAATGGAAAATGATAACTCTGGACTACCTTTGGAAGATGAGAACCAAGGAAAAACGAAAGGAAAGAAGAGATTCATACCATGAGACTTTAGTGAAATACAAAAGTTGAAAGACAAAAAACCCAAAGAGAAAGAGAAGCAAAAGAAAAGATATCAAATGAAGGTCATGATGTTTTGTCAGAGAAACAATGTACATGGGGCCTAAACCAAGAAACTAGGAGAAGGTCTAAATAACCATTACTGGCTCCAACACTCAAATCATACCAAAAACTGCTTCAAATATAATAAATCCCATATTTCAGATAATGACAACAACTAACGCTAAAACCACCGATATAGGTCAAGAAAAGGTTCAATAACATCAACAAAAGGCCCTTTACAGGGGATATTGGCTCTATGGATCCTTCTAAGATGTTTAGTACCATGTCTGCATAGACAAATGCTCAGGTCCTTAACTAATCATAATATTCCATAATGTAAAGGAGAAAAGTTTACTGATCTAGTCAGAATAATGAGAATACAGACCATCATAGATAATCACTGACATAAGTTGCAATGAATACAAATGCCTCAAATGTAGCATGACACTTATTGCAACTATAGAATGTACATTGTACCCTCCTATTCCACAAGTAATTGAATCGTTATAGCTGGATTTCAATTTTAGAATTAAACAATGAGAGAAAATATCCTTAATACTCTTTGAGAATGTCCTTGCTCTTGCAAAAGCTGAAGAGAACTTGACAGGATTTTTTGAGGCAAATGAACTCGATGGGATTATTAGCTTGGTTGTGAACATTGCCATTGAAACATGAATTTGACTCCAGCTCAGACAGAGCCGTAAGCATAGAAATCTGCACTCATACATGGATAGCAAACCAAACAAAGGAAAGCAATTAAAAAGTATTAAACTGCCTGACCTCATTGTAAGTAGTTCTTCCCTTGCTTTCCACTTTTTTCACACACTAAAACACCAAAACAATGAATGTAAATTAATAAGAGGGAAGTTATTCATAGGTGAGAAGCATCATAGCGTTATTACTCCCATTCATGCCACAGCATACATTTTCTCACAAACATTAAAACAAGTAAAGGAATCATCAGAAAGTGTAATAATCACTTTCATGCTAAACTGGCGAAGTCCTCTTCCCTCTTATCACCAGCAGCTGCCCGCTGACCTCTCTTCTTCTTCTTGCCACTAAACAGAAACAGTCAATTTGTGAGTCTTAACAAGAGCTAAATCATGAAGCAATACCTCAAGCACAAAACAAAGATCAAACTTTGTGCATAGATATTACTACTATATTCAAGTGCCCCTAATTCATGGAATGCCACAGGATTTCCCACTTCATCTTCGCGATACCAATTGTAAAAGCAGGAGTTAATTATCAAATGTTCACATCATGTGGTACATTTAAACTTTAAACACATTCATACAATTCCAACCACTAGACAAAATCTAGAATTCAACTTAGCTAAAAGGACCAAAAAGAGTGTACATTGCACATTTCACCAATGTTATAAGCTGATATGTGACCTGCTCTTCACCGGAGTAGCAAAACCAAATCAGCATTGCAACTTCACGCATCAGGAGTTTCATACGATCTACCTCTCAGAAATTCCCATAAGTTTGGCCACAAAGTTGATACCAGGTTCACATTTCATGAAGCTTGCATACATAGCAGTACCTCCCCAATTGTCTCCAGCATCACTTCAACACAACACAATTCAGCTAAACAAAAGAAACAACTCCCACTTACCCAACATCTCCCTGAGATCCAGCATCATCCTTGAATGTCAAGGTGGTTCATGCGGAGAAAAGTACTCTCGCTCGCCGGAGTAGCCATGGCCTGCTCACTGCGGCTCGACGGCGAACCCATGCTGCCGCTGGTCGACACAGATTGGCCCGAGACCGTGGTGCCCCACGACCTGCTGCCGCCCCTCCGCCGCTTCTGGGCACCGCAGCACCCGCCCCTGCCCCTGCCGCCACAGGGTTCCTCTCCACATCTTCTTGGTGATTGTGATTGCTACTACTGCTCCCAATCACCATCACTACCACTGCAAAGCCACCTAAAAATTGAAGCTTTTCGACCAAGAAGACAGTGCCCTCTACTAGCAAAATTAAGGGCAATTCAGACGACCCAGATGAGAACTGACCTCAAGAAAAGTTGGGTTTGAAGGAGAACAAGGGAGCATCAGACGCCGCCCAGTTCCGCCCAGTGCCTCCTGTCTTCCTCTCTTTGGCTCCTCTTTTCCCTCCTCCTCCTTTTCCTCTTCTCCCTCCACTCCCTTTATCTTTCTGCGCTGTTTTCCTATTCTGGGTGAGCTTTTTCTTGGGTTGACACTTGAGTGGGAGAAAGCTTTGATGGGGGGCGATTTGAATTGACAAGTGGGTTTTGATCTGAGGAAGAAGGGGACAAAAGGAGGGAAGTTACGAGAGGAAGATAGGTCAGGTGATGAACGAGGTTCAACCTCATGGAAAAGAGGGAAAAGTTCTTGTCTTCGGTCCATTTGATTTTTTTGTTAATCGAGTCAATATATAATGATTGACATTACGAAAAACCTAGGCTGATGTATCATGATAAATTTAATCTAAATTAATTTTTTAACCCCAATGACTTCATACCGATAAATTTGTGATCCTTTTTAGTTTTGTAATATTCATTAAGTTAGATTAATATGACAAAAAATCATAAACTTTTATATCATAATGAATAAAGGTAAAGCCTAAATTGGTATATCAGGTTAATTTGTTACGTGTTATACAATTTAACAATTCTATAAAATTGGACAAAATTAATAGATGGTAAATAAGTCATAAATATATCAATTTTTTGGATTTTTGTAACGAAAAATTAACTTAGCATAAATTTGTCACATATATAATAATTTGAGGTTTTAGGTAATATTAATCCTTTTCTACATGCTTTCCCCAAATGGTCACTCATGATTTTCTTTATCCACACCTGGGTTTACAAAATCCTTTTGATAGAAAAATTGATAAGTATATTGAAAATCTTAAAATTTATCGAAAATATAATTGAGTCGAAAACTTTCTAAAAGTCTCGTCAAAGATCAAAAAAACTTATCGAATCTTTTCATTAACTTCATCTAACTTGATAAACAGAAAATGTTAACGGAGTATTGATTTAATTACATTAACTTGACAAGTTTTAAATGTTGATTACATCATTTAAAATGTTATACCTTAATCATACTTTTGTGACAAGTTTTAGAATTTGTAATGCATTTATGCCGGCTTAAAATGTAAAAAATTGTTGGATATTACCTGCCCGAGAGTCTGGTCAGGCGATTAGGTGTGAGGTTGAATTGTTACTTTTTTTTATCATGAATATAAAACACCACGTTAGTTACATATTTTCTAATGTTTTCTCATTTTAGTATTTTTATATCGCGCACCCAACTTCAATGGCGCACATATTTTCATCTGGGTAGAGTTATGGAGACCGTAAAGTACAATTCTTCGAGCTCAATCAGAGACTGAGGCTCAAAGCAAACGTTTTGTGGCTGTTTTTAGCCTCAAAGTTCACTTTTTGGCATATCTTCTGCCAATTTTCATTGTCGAACCATTGCCACCACATCTTTTCACGTTATTTGATTTCTAATAATTTGTTTAACTTTTATGACTGTATTAGGAAATTACTTCAGCAAATCCGGGCCATTTCGACCTAAACATCTCAGGCCCAAAGGCCTCGGTCGGTGAGAATATAAACAAAAACGAAGAGTCCCAAAATCCCGGCATGGACCTATTCGGGCTTGCAAAATCTGTCTAGGTTATACTAGGCCCGTCCCATCCGTATTTTGGGTCTGTATTTTTTTGGCTCACTCCGTATTGGTGCTCCTTTGCTTGGGAATAATTGTTGAGGCCAATGATACAATCAAAGGACATAAATAAATTATTTTTAAACAACTTTGATAAACTTTCTCTGAGTACTTCAAGTTAAACTTTGACAGATGGAGAATCAGTTTAAAAATAGCAAATGCAAGTGCTTCTGTCAAACAGATGATAAGATGAATGAAGAGAAAGAGAATTGCAAACACATACATAGTTGATCGGCATTTAACAAAGTTTATATTCACTTTCCCAAACTAACAATAATGGACAAGATTGAAAGCTGATAATACTCTCAAGAAATATTACAAAGTAATGAGTGCTACTACTCAAAATTGATAAATGATTCTATCAATACTCAAGCGACTTCATTACACTTGTACACTTCTCAATGTAGATTACAATGAACAACAAAGACCCTTTGACAAGAATCACAAGCCAACAATAAAACATTTACAAGTAATAGAGAGCGAGATAATTCAGAGGGTTAAAGCTCTCAATATTTGCCCAATCCTTTGGCATGTATGAAACCCTTAGATATTCAATCACCAAACTAGTCATTGGAAGAATCTTCAGAGTCAAGCCGTTGGATTCAAGGGACACAATCGATGGAAAACAGTTTGCCTATATAATTTGCTTTCGCTAATAAAAAGTGAGATTTTCTAAAATGGACTTTGTTATATTGTAATTTGTCTCGAGTTTGCATTCAAAGGAAAGTTTCTTAATTCAAGTAGGTTTCTTATTTTGAATAGCTTTTCCTAATTAAATGGTTTCACTAATCGGAGAAAATTTCCTAAAAGAGGTTTCTATTTAGGATTCAATTGTGCCATATATAAGAAGTGAATGTTTTTTTGTGAAGATTATCAAGGATGAGCTTGTTGCTTATGAATTAGACCTTGAAGATATCCATGAGTGTTGAAGCTAATAATCTTGCAGTAAGATTTGTGAATACCTTCATGAGATTGAAAAATTATTTAAAGAGGAATTGTGGTGAAATACTGTACAAATTATTGGGTAATTGTGACTTGAGGAAACACTAAGTGTTTGAGTGACTCGAATGTAATTCTAATTTCCATTGTATCGCTTGATGTAATGGAATTCGTTGCTGCCTCCTTATGGACATAGTTCATTATGATTGAACCATATAAATCTGGTGATTGATTTATTTTATTCTTATGTCTAATTTATTATTTGATTGCTTACTTCCACAATAATTGGTATCAAAGCTAGGCTTGATTGAGTTTAAGCAAATTAATGGCAATAGAAGTAGGAGAAGTGAGAATCAATAAATTTGATGGGATGGATTTTGATTTCTGAAAGATATAGATTGAGAATTATCTATATTAGAGGAATCGGCACTTGCCCCTATCCTGGAAGAAGCTTGAGTTGATGAAGTGAGTTGAATGAGAATTGATGGATAGACAAACATTGGGTATTCTTTGACTAACGTTGGCTTTTAATATTATTTTAACATCATGAAAGAAGACAATTGCAAGTTTGATGAATGTCAAGTATGTTCAAGAAAACCTCTTGTTGCGACCCGAATTTGCTGCCGCTAATCCCTCTTGGTAGAAAAGGAAGTGGGAAATATCGGAATTTAAGAGTATGATCATGAGAATTTCCTAACACCTTGCGTTTCAAGACGTTATCAGCACTTGCCTTTGGGTTAAGCCTCTCGTGAGTTCCCTCCACAAGATTGCGACCTCTCCCAAGCTCATACCTTGCATGAAGCGGAGTGTCGTGATCCATACCCATGGGTGACACACATCGGAGAAATTCGGGTGTGGATATTGAATTTAAGGATATCTTTACTAAAATAGCTCTCTCGATAGTACACACTTCACCCATAAAGATGGCATCACTTCATCCTTTGGGAACTGCCACATTAATTATGCTAAATCTGGTGAGTCTTACCAAGACCCATACCTTTCATGACGAGTTCATTTATATAGTTTAGTTATTTTGGACAACTTAAAAATAAGATGAGGCCACTAGCCTCGTTTTGGGGGTTGGCTAGAAACCCAATCGAGGGTCGGGAGTGTCCCCTTGATTCCTACACAATTGATATTTGGGTCAGAGACTTGGGTTACGCCAATATTTCCATTAATGCCATTTCGAATTTGCCTAAACAGTATGTTGTATTTACCTAAATTGTCCATGCATTTCTTCTTACATTTCGAGATTGTTAGTCCTAAACTAAACGGTGTGCGTGGTTGGTCGTTTTCATGTTATTCCATTTTAAAGAAAATTAAAAGGAAGCACCCAATTGAATTGAAAATTACGAAGAAGTAAGTAAACAATTAAGGAAAGCTATAAATCTATCATACAATTCTAGAAAATATAAAGGAAATATAATTGAAAAGGGAAAAGAGGACCTACAACTTATGAGACTATAAAAAAAAAAGGACTCGAGACATATGTCGAGGAAATGAATAGTACAAGATTATGGTCGGAATGGACATTGAGCTCCATCGTCTTCATGTCTTCTCTATCTTCAAGATCTAATCTAAGAAATCTAGTCTAAGAACTATATAACTAGGTACATACAATGTAAAGAAACAAGCATTCTTATTAAAATTATCAAAAACACGACTCATGCCAAAATCAATCTATTGAAAGAATTTCAATGCAAAAAGAAGATTTATTGAGATTGACCTTTGTCTTTCATAATAGGTCCCACTAAGACATCTACCAAATTCTTTTTTTTTTTGGGTGACTTATAGCTATTATTGACTAATTGTATTTTTACATGGCTAATAATACTTATAAGTTTCATAACCAAGCCATCTATGTGATTTCAGGATTTTCCCTCGTTATCATGCACCGACTCTATCATACATGTAAAGTCACATGCATTGCAGAAATTAAACAAGCATGCAGGTCTTTTGGACCTTGTTTCCCTAGCCAATCAAGCAAGAAGGTGAACTATTGGTCACTTGTACCAAGGGCATGTGCCAATCACAAACACGAGACACTTCTAAATGTATGACATAATTGTACATGTGATATTTCAAAGACTTCTTTCGGAAATCATCAAATTTTTTTTTTTTTGGAGACAAAGTGATGTGGTAGCTGAAAGACATTCAATTACCAAGGCTTGCTTGGGGCTTGCATAAATGCGGCTCACAAGTGTAGAGGTGGCAAAATGGGTCTTAGATCATATATGACCCATTTAAATCATAAATGGGTCATATATGGGTTACTTGTTTTTGAAAGACTAGTTTAAAATGGGTTTAACAATTTAAGACTTAAGATAGGTGAGTCTTAAGTGGGTCTTAAATGGGTTAGATGTAAGAACCCATTTCAACCCAAACCACACAATCTCTCCCTTCCCTATTTAACTTTACAAAAATAATTTTTTAAAAATAAAAATCGAAATTATAATTATTTTTAATTTTTTTTCTTTCTTTTTTTTTTTCTTCCTTCTTCCTTTTTCCGGTGGCCGGCATGGCGATGGCCCAGCGATCGGCTAAGCGAGCCTCGGGTTTGCTGGCGTAGGCGTGGCGGAGGCCTCGCAAGATGTTTGGAGGCCTTAGCAGCGTTTGGCGAGGCTCGGGCTTAGCGATTTGGTGAACTCCCGAGCTCATTGGCGTTGCACCGTGGCGGAGTGGAGGCCTCCCAGGCATTCGGCGGGCCCGAGCCTCGCCCGATCGGGCGAGACTCAAACTCGTCAACGTCGGGTGAGGCTTGAGCCTTTCCTAGATTCCGCGAGGCGAGCTTGAGCCTTGGCGATTTGGCGAGGCGGAGGCCTTGCGGGCAGTCGATGAAGCTGAGCCTCGCCGATCTAAGCGAGCCTTGAGTTACCAGGTGTTGGTGAGTCGGGCAAGCCGGCTCACCTATGGTCGGTCACCGGATGTCGTTGTATTCGGCCGGCCAAGAAGAGGAAGAAGAAAAGAAAAAAGAAAAGAGGAAAGAAAAGTAAAAATTATATTCTTAAAAAATAAAAATAAAAATAAATAAAAATTTAATTTTTAAAAAACAATTAAAACTCAGTTTTTTTAAATAATTATTTTAAAATTATAAAAATTGTCCATTAAATTTGTGTTGTATAAAACCATGTTAGCAATACCATTTTTAATGTGTGTGTGTGTGTGTGTGTGTGTGTGTGTGTGTGTGTGTGTGTGTGTATAAGCTTTTTTAGGTTTCGTTAAATGGGTTTGGTAATATTTAGGATTCACCAGATATCTAGGCTATGGCATATATTCAATTACTAAGGCTAGCTTGGGGCTCGCATAAATGAACTTACAAGCATTGTAGGCATTTGAATATGGTCCAAACACGACTTTCCCTTAAGCCAAATTGAGTTTTGGAAAAGAATTTTCCAGAAATTGTTTTAGGAAACATCATATGTACAAAAATGCAATTTGGAAAGGTAAATTGTTTTATAACAAAAGATCGAAGCATTTAGAACAACTTCCATGAAGATAACGTGGCCCTAATTTCATGCACTAACTAACTTAAAAGGTATAACTAAACAATCACAACCGAAAGTTCACATCAGGAAATTTCAGACTAAACATGTCAAGTCAACAAAATTGAGTAATGTCCATTGACAATCTAGCTATGGAAAAATTCCCTAATATGCATGGCATAATAACGAACAACTTCTGTGAAGAAAGTTTTCCTAAATGAGCTACATATGATTTTACAAATTAGATAGCAAGCAACAGCATGTCAGCAAAATTGTCAAAACAGGAGGATATTCAGTCAACATTGTGATGATTTGTCCTATCAAAACATGCCTAAAAATTATCATATTTTCACACAACATAACCAACATGATGACAAACGAGTTTTTTTAAGAGACCGAGTGTAGAATCCTTACAGGAAGAATAGAACAAAAATGTCAAAGGTTTGTCCAAACATTGATTAGAATAGGGGTTTGAATTTGATCTCATGTCCAAATTATCATCTAGTTTTTAAAAAATGAAAAGTGCTCCTAATGATGGCGATTTGCATGAAATCAGTAGCATTGGAAACATCTAAATGTATACAACTTTCTAGAAGGGCTTGAGTCCAAACTAGGTCAATTAGGTGCTCTAAGATCAAGTTCTCTAAGGTGTGCGTTTCAAAAGCAAAAAAGAACTCAAGCATGCATTGAAAAACCTCAAAGTTGTGAAAGCTAGTATGAGCACTTAGAGAGGTGAATAGGTGTAAAAACAATTTCTTGAGATAAGTGTGCAGCACTAATCAACAATAGAAGGAAATTCGTCTCTTGTAAACAAAACGTGTTATGATCAAAGTAAAAGAGCGCAAAAGAAGAAAATATGAACACCGAGAGATTATAATGGTTCGGCTTAATCCAAGCCTACGTCCACTCTTAGCGACGGCCACCGCTGGATTCCACTATGAACAAAGAGTTGTTACAGAAAAGCTCTTCATTGATTTCACAGTGTAGAGACTCTCTACACTTCCTCAAGGTCTCTCAAAGATATAAACTCTCTTTTGCGTACAAGATTTCACTCAACGAGTTTAATTGACAAAGTACAAGGAGCTTCGGACTTTGAAATTCTTCTATCGTGCATACTCGAACAAGTTGGAATATCTTTCTTATATACTCCTTTATGCCATCATACCCATTGGCACTTACCAAATGAATTCTTCCAATCTACCCGTTGGACATAATCAATTAGGAAGATCTTCGAGCTATTTAAGGAACATGACGATAGCCCATCAATCCTGCTCGCCCATACAATCAGGATTTCGGTTTCCATAAGTATAACTTTCCAAGTATATTTCGCCAATCAACGGATCAAAATCCTTGAATCTATCTTGATTGAATAATGGATTCCGAAATACTATATCTAGCAAAGAGATCTTCTTCGTTGACAAAATCAAATCCTTACTTGAAATTCTTACGTTTGGATGGCTTACTTCGACGGTCTTAGAAGCTGTCGATGAGGATGAGCTTTGAGTCTTGGTCGCGGTCAGTGCGGGCTTTGATGAGTAGAGTCTGCGAGTCTTGAATTTGAGCGATGAAAACATTTTGTCAACTTCAAAACATTCAAGGAAGTTTTCTCAACAAAAATCATTCGAGTAATACACAAAATGTCATGAAGAAATCGCATATGACTTATAATTTGATGCGACAAATAATGGGGTGAGTCATCTAACCCTAAGTCGGCATGAGAAGATATCACTGTCCGATTACAATAAAATGACTCAGGATTTATGATGAAATATGAGGGCTTCTACGTGAACATGCGTTCTTACGGCACAAATTTAACATGCAAAATGACTCTTAAATGCAATGATGTGAACATGTATTCAAATCTTGTAACATGTAGTTTAAATGTCAAGAAGCCATTATTGCAAGATTTGTTCTCTAAATGACTCAAACAAGCATGGCAAGATGCATATATGGTAGGTTTTAATTTCAGCATTAACTTCATTACAACGGACATGATTTCAGCCATCTCAATATATGCAAAAATCTTACAAAAAATCCTACATATTGAGCATGAAATGATAGACATTTTATCATTAGGTGTTCAAAACCTAAAACCTAAATGTGATCACATGAATAGCAGCAAAAATGATAAAATAGAGATGCATATTTAAACTATGTACAGTTGCAACGCATTTCACCTTAACTCATGTAATTGACTCTCACTTGCTAACATCAAGATTTTCAAAGCATGCATCGATTGAACATATACATCATGTATTTCAACTTTCGTGAAGGATTTGAGACCAAACAAGTTCATTTGTGGACTCAATTTACCAAAACAAAATTCGGACCAAAGTAGGGCAGATTGTCCACATGTTCGAATCTAAGCGATTTTGACATAGTTAAACACATTAAAAAATTCCAAAGAAAATTACAGGATGTTCTCATGCAATTATGAGTAACTTTCATGAAGGAAAGTGTTGAGAAAACTCCTATCAAGTTTTGAAGTTGATAAAACTTTCTATTCTTGCTTTTATTCTAAAGAATACTAGACTTCTATGCTATATCATGGAATGTTGTCGAAGTTTATTTTACTCAAGAAGTCTTTCCCACTCTAATGAGATCCATAAACCAAGTCCAAAGCGAAGATATAATCAGACTAAAGATTATTGATTTTCGACAAGGATTCAGTATGAACATTATAGAGATTTATGATGGAATCTATCACGAATTGATGAAATTAATTCTGGTGAAAAATATCACTTACCTTTTATAAATATAATGATGGAATCTATCATGAATTGATGAAATTAATTCCGAAGATAAGTTCTTTTTTGGGAAGCATCTACTTATGGAAACTTAGATTCTGATTGTATGAGCGACCAAAATCATCGGATTTTATCTCAATCTTCAAATTGCTACAAGATTTATTTAATCGCTTTTTATGCAACGAATTGATTAGAAGAAATTCCTCTAGAGAGTGCCAACGGTCGGAAAGCGTAGGGGGTATTTAATGAGGTCATTCAGGTCCATTTGGGGTAGAAAGTGAAAACTGAAATTCCAAAGTTTGAGGCCTTTCAATCACTTGTTCTTCATCAACAACGCTTACAAATTGTATTTAAGAAAAATACAAGAAGAGTGACTCGGTGAGAAAAAGAGATCCTTCAACTGAGTGTTTGTACTCAAATCGTTGTATTTCTCTATTGATACCTTAGTGAATTCTAGCCGAGCGAAGGCTGTCGGCATGGGAGAGTTGATGTAGGCTTGATCTAAGCCGAACCACTATAAATCTCGTGTTCAATTTTTCTCTTCCCTTAACTCTTTAATTTGTTCCTCACATTTTTTTTTTTTTCTAAACTCCTCGACTTTTTAAATCATCCTTAATTGAGTTTGAACTTACTTGGAAGTGCGGTGTCACTTTTAGTTAGACTTTGCTTGCAAAATAACTTAATATGCATTTATTTTCTTAATTTGTTTTTACACCTATTCACCCCCCTTTAGGTGGTAATCAGAGCCTGTGATGCTCATTTTATTGAAGTGCTTTTACTTATGAGCTAAAGATCTTCTATGTCTAGTATATATTGGCACTAGGGCTGATTGAAGGACATAGTAACACTAGGCCACCTTACTTTGATAGAAAAGAGTACAATGTGTGAAAGAATAAAATGAAGGCATTCGTAAGATCTAAACCCTCTAGAATGGGATATTGTAGAAAGGGAATCAATTCAAAGGCAACATCTACTTTAGAAGGAAAAGTCGTAGATAAAGATGTTGAGGATTCCAACCAAGCATAAATTATCAAGAGACGAGGCTCTTGATACTAAAGCTATTTATTCTTTTATAATATAACTTATCTCTGCTAAATATAACATAATTTCTTCATGTGAAATAACTAAAGAAGTGTGGGATATGCTTCATGTCACTTATGAAGGAATAGATTGTGTAAATGAGACAAAAATAAACATCTTACTTGGTCAATATGAGTCATTCAGAATGAAGCCTAGAAAGTCTATTGAAGATATGTTCAGTCGGTTTACGGAAATTGTAAATGGATTGGCATATTAAGGTCAACCAATTTCTGCTCCAATGAGGTCAACAAACTACCATGAGGACTTTCAAAAGACTAGGACCATGTGAAAAAGGAATTTGAGAGATGCAAAGGATCGTTGACAGGCTGATAGGCACTCTTCATTGTATGGAGTAGAATAGATCAATGATGAAGATGATCCAAAGGTAAGTCAATTGCATTTTAAGTCGAATGTTAATTCGATGATACATATACATACAATGACATGGATGACAAGGAGTTGGCCCTTATGACAAAGAAATTTAGAAAATTGAATAGGAAAGGAAGAAGATTGAATTGGAAAAAGCAAAAACAAGCAAAATTCCTAGAAGACATTGATGGAAGATGTATCGATGGAAGATGTTGAAACAAGTAAGGATGTAATATGCTTTGAGTGCAAGAAGAAGGGGCATATCAAGCCCTAACTATCCTTTTGCTTAAAAAAGAAAAAGAAAGGAAAGTATGATAAATACAGAAAAGCTCTAAAGCAAAGACTTAGAGTGACGGAATGTGAGGAAAGTGAAGATGAATTTGTAAACATTTGTCTAATGGCTCATTTAGAATCGAGACTCAAACTCAAAAAATCTGATAAGGGAATTGAGGTAAGTCATTCATAAACTCTAGTAAAGTTTCTAATATAGATGAACTTTTCCTTAACCTCAAATTCTCTCTTGAAAGGATTTCCAAACTTAAAAGGAAAATTCAAAGCTCAAGCAACATGATAATTCTTGGAGAGAAAAGTTTAAAAGTCTGAAAAATGATTTTGATGTTTTGAAGAAAATACTAATTCTCTTTCAAAAAGAAAATGAATGTTTGAAAAATGAGATTTAATTTATTTCTACAAAGTTTTCTAAAGGGTTAAACACTTTAGAGAAAATTTTTTCTAGCTCAAATACTCATATTTTAACAAATCTGGTTTGGGTTTGAACAATGAAAATACTCGTTCAATTGATTTTCCTAAAGTAAATGAGAGACTTAGACAAAGACCCCAAAATCTTTTTATAAAAAAATCATTTTCAAATTTTTTTATAAAATCTGTTGGTGAATGCTCTTAAATGTTCTAAGTGTAATAGCTCAGAACATTTTAAGAATGAATGTCCTAGAATTTGGAGATCTATTAAGAAGGATTGGGCAAAAATTGTTTTTAAAACTAACTGACGGGACCCAAGAAAATTTGGGTACTAAAGAAAGTTTGAGATTTCTTTTTGATTGCAGGTCATTATTGTTAAAAGGAAAAGCAAGTGGTACTTGGATAGTAGCTATTCTAGGCATATGATTAGAAATTCAAGCAATTTTGTAAAACTAGAAAGACAAAAATGAGGAAATGTCACATTTGGGTGGAAACTTGACAAAAGAAAAATTATTGGACATGGAACAATGAAGATTGAAAGTTTAATCATCAATAGTATTTCCTTTGGTAAAAGGTTTGAATTACAATCTTTTGAGTATAAGCCAATTATGTGATACTGAGATTCAAAATCAATTTTCAAGAAGATGTTTGTTTTGGAAGTAAGTTGATACTTATCTCAATCATTCTTTGGTCCAAATACATGGTAATATTTATCTTCACGGACATAAGTCTAAAGAGTTCTCACCGTCTTATTTGATTCAAAGATGAAGCATATCCTCTAGCATCGCACAAGTTTTGGACATGTGAATATGAAACAAATTGCCAAACTTTCATCTAAGTTGGTACGAGATCTTCCCAAAATGGTATACTAGAAGTTTGAGTTGTGTACTCCACGTATCTTGGGAAAATAGGTCGAAGCTCTTTTAAGCACAGTAATTCAAGTTTCTACTAATCGTGTCTTGCAGCTTATTCATATGAATCTTTTTGACCAACAAGAACACAAAGCATTGGTGGAAAGAAATACTGCTTGGTAGTTGTGGATGATTATTCATGATTCAGTTGGGTTTTCTTCTTGGCAAATAAGTCGAAACATTCTCTTACTTTTCAAAATTTGCTAAGAAAGTTCAAAACGAGAAATGTTATGTTATTTCAAGTATAAGGACTGATCATAGGGGAGGAATTTGAAAATCAAGACTTTGCAAATTTCTGTGACAAGAGTGGTCTTCAACATGTTTTCTCTTCTCTATACCCCAGACCAAAATTAAGTTGTAGAAAGGAAAAACAGATCATTACGAGGAGATAACAAGAACTACGCACAATAGAAAGTAAAATCTCTTATTGCTTTTGGGCAGAAGTAGTTTCTATTGCACATTATATAATTAACAAGGTATTTTAAGGCCCATCCTAGAAGACCCCCTATGAAGTATATAAAGGGAAGAAGCTAAATATCTCTTATTTTGATGTGTTTGGTTGCATGTGTTTTATTTTGAAGAATGAAAATGATCGATCTAGTAAATTTGAAGAAAAATTGGATGAAGGAATATTTCTTGATTACTCTACTTCAAGCAAAGCTTACGGGGTCTTCAACAAGAATACACAAATTATCGAAGAAATCCATGAATGTCAAATTTCGGAAAGTATTCGAGAATCAATAAGATCGAGACTCAACGTGAAGAATGCGAAGTAGTTTCAAACTTAATAAAGTCACATTCACAGGGACTTCAGTCTTTTGGTGATCAAAGTCAAGTAAAACAAAAGTAAGAATTGAAGAAAACTAACGATCAACAAATCCTTGTAGGACACAGCAAACCCTACTTGATGCTTGGAAGCTTATAAAATCAAGTCATCTCAAAAGCTGATCATTGGCAATATAGAATAAGGAATCCGCATCAAATCCAAAGCAAAGAAGATTTGAGTGCACTAGCACTTATTTTATAAATAGAACCAAAGGAGTAGAAGAAGCACTATCGGGATAGGTATACTTTTAGAAGTGCCAAAAGTTGTGTACGGCTCACTTTGGTACCAAAGTTTATTTTGGATCACTTTAGAGTGCAAAAAAATTTGAAAAACGATCATTTAGTTCCAACGCCGATCTAATTGACTGAAAATCCAACGTGACACTTTTTTTTTTTAATTTTTTGAAGCTGATGTGGCTTGTCGGAGGGAAGTAAGAGTCGGCATCTAAACAACAAAATGACACCGTTTTATGTCTTTCCCCCAAGTCGGAACCCTAAATCCCAAATTGAGAGAGAGAGAGAGAGAGAGAGAGAGAGAGAGAGATAAGGCATGCATGGGCTTCCCATTGTCTTCTTCCTCGAAGAACAACACTAACACTAGCACTAGCGACACCAACCGGCCTAGCGGCACTAGCATTAGCACTAGCACCACAACTCCGCCTCCGGTTCGTTCGACATTGTTGACAAGCCCAAGCTCTTGTCCTCCTCTTTTTCTTCTTCCCCCTTCAAAAGGACCCTTGCTTCTCCCTGAGTGAGCCCAATCCACCATCTCCATTTGCACCCTCCTTGTTTCTCTTGCCCTCCTCGTCTTCGCTCTCTCACCTTTAACCCCTCTTCTTCCTCCTTCTTCACCCCCTTGCCTCCTATTCTTCTCATTGTTTCTTGCTTGAGCAACAACCTTAGCCTCTCCTCGCTCACCTAGTTGAGCAGCTACGATGGAGGCGGCGACGGTGGTCGAGTGACGG
Organism: Eucalyptus grandis; assembly: GCF_016545825.1. Classification (NCBI taxonomy): domain Eukaryota; kingdom Viridiplantae; phylum Streptophyta; class Magnoliopsida; order Myrtales; family Myrtaceae; genus Eucalyptus; species Eucalyptus grandis. Next base: position 34,583,313 of record NC_052622.1, on the reverse strand, counting down.
TGGCGAGCGAGCTAAGTCGGCGTTGGGTGAGGATCGGACAAAAACCTAATTTCAATCCCCATATGAGTTGTGCCGAGTCGTTTTTGTGAGGCCATCCACGTATGATAGCAAAACGACATCGTTTTCTTAAAGGGGACGGAAAATGGCATCGTTTAAAAGCCACGTCAACTTTTTTTTTTTTAAATATAAAAAAGCCATGTAATCAATTTGGCTGAAATCTCTTGCCGGTGGCACTAAAGTGATATGACGGAAACTTTTGGTACCAAAAGTGAGCGTTATATACAACTTTGGCACTTCTAGTGTACTTTCCTAATGTATGGGATATCAACTAGGGATTGACTGTAATTTGATCTTGCAAAAATAATAATTATTATAGTAAGCTATGAATTCTCTCAATTGATGAAGTAAATCGACTTAACACCGCAACCAAGGGTGGTCACTCTAAGGAAAGTGTATAATTTATTTTGACAAATTTCATGATCTATACTCTCCATTGCTCGACCTCTACAAACTACTCATCTCACACTTTAATCCACCCTTCAACAGTTAGTATTGTTGTCCTTAGATTAATGAAGAACTAGCATGAAAGGTATGGGGATGTTAATGTAACACAACTTAGACTTGATACTAATGAGGAAATCGAAAGTACATATGCGATATTGACTATATTAGTATGTGGGAAAAGTGTTAAAAAGTCTAAATTTTTATATTTATGTCAATTTAGTCGCTAAATTTTTTTTTGTGCCAATTTAGTTATAATTTTTTACTTGGTGCTAATTCAGTCCTTTTCGACTAATTTTGGCTTGGTGGTTGATGTGGCACGATCGACATTAATGTGGACAATTTTAATAATATTTTAATTTTTTGAATTTTGTTTTCTTCTCTCCTCCTTCCTTTAGTCGAGTGGCCGAACTTCAACGATTGGCGGTGAGCAGCAAGGGTAGCGAGGTTGCCTTGTGTTGGGTGGTGAGGCTCGATCCTTGCCAACACGGCATAAGCCGCCCTCATAGCTTGGTTGGTAGGCTCCACCCTCGCTGAATTCAATGGCGAGCCTCCCGGCCTAGCGCTAGGCCGGAAGGCCAACCTCCACGACTGGTGGCCTCGAGCTGGCCTTGCGCCAAGGCTGTGGGTTCGCCTTCACCACCTAGGCCGTAGGGCAGCTTTGTGTCGGGCTAGTGAGGGTTGAGCCTTGCTGGCCATGGGCAAGGGTCAGCCTCGCCACGACCGTCTTCCTGCAGTTGGTTGTTGAGGTCAGTGTTGCTGGAGGAAGGAAAAAGAAAGAAAAGAAAAAGAAAAGAAAAAGAAAAAAGTATTAAAATATTATTAAAAATTATTAACATAGGAAATTATGCCAGGTTAGGCGGCTAACGCCTAAATATGAAAATTCGGCCACGATTAGTTTGAAAGGACTGAATTGATACCAAGTAAAAAGGCTTAGGACAAAAAATGGTACCGGGAAAAAGGTTTATGACTAAATTGACACAAATACAAAAGATTTAGGATTTTTTAACACTTTCCCCGTAGTATGTTATTAATCCTCTAGAATAAGGGATTAAATTGATTAAAGATACTATCAACGGCGGTTGCTCTAGGGAAAAGCTAGCTGTATTGTGCAAAGTTTCAACATTTTATGGGTATCCTCAGCCCAACCTTTACCACGGCCCATTACGGGCTCCAACATGTTTAGTGAGAAGGACTAGTGGAATTTAAAGGCAGAGAAGGTGAAAAAACGAATTTGGACCAATACATTTGATGAAATCAAGCCAGAATCAGCGGGGTTTTACCATCATAATGGTCCATCTTTGATTAGTACATAAGCTACATAGAGATGGAGTTCCTCTCTCTCTAAGATACGGTCAATGCTAAAACTAAATCTCTCTTGCTGAAACTTAGCATGGGAATTTGACAATGAAAGTTCATAGAAGATGGGATTCACGGTGTAAAGCATATTATAGCAGTGCATTTCATAGGCGTCAAATTGGTTAACATGGATCTTCTTTCCAAGTTTGTGTTTCCTAAGCTCGATGTGGTCGAGGGAATTGAAGTTGACTTGTGAAGAACTTTACAAAAATTAAGAGCTTCTGATGTTGAGAGATTGAGAGAAGTAGAGAGAGGGAAAAAGATGATGGTGTTTGTAATAACGGCTTGTTTTTTCAATTGTTCACCATGATTAGTATTCTCAGCCTTTGAGGAAGATGGAAGTGATTGGTACAAGTCGGCGAAAATTCATTTATCTATTTGATGAAATTTACTACATGTCCATAACTACCTCCTTATACAAAAGCACATTCACACGTCCTTCACATAAAAAAGTATGATGCGAGGCCACCGCTGATGAGTGTGCGAGTTTATAACATCAAATCATTGCGTCTTGAAACTTTATTGAGTGATTCATATTTAAACACTCACCTCAAATAGTCACCGCCTTATGTGATTACCTAGGCTACTCTTTTGAGACGTTAACCCATTATATCAACTTTGTCAATCAATTTTAGTATGCTTAGCATTTCTTTGATTAAAAATATAAATTGATATGACTTTCTTATTGTGCCTTGTTCCTTTTGCATATTATGTCTGTCCTATCGTCATATCATCAATTGCATTCTCAAATTTGAGTCTACAAGACCATTGATAATTTGTCCATTGAATATAATAGAATGGCCAACAAAAGTGCCCATAATAATAATCATTCTAACATGGCCAACAAAAGTGCCCATAATAATAATCAAGCTCGCAAGACTTACATTTAGCCCATTTCTAGTTTAATTTGGCCTAGCCTTTTTTAATCAAACTTAGGTTGATTGGCAGCTTCATTATCTAATGAATTCTCTTGTCAACTTCATTCCAATCATCAGACTTCTTAGGACTTTTTAGCATATTAGCTATGGCTCGACTTTTGACGGACTTCTATGCCATGTTTTGGATATCAAACTTAAGAGAGTAATATTTGTCATTTGACGAGTCCTTTCAACTAATGCAAGCTTCTCAAAGATACGATTAGGTCATTCTTAGTCACTAGCATAATGTGGTGGTGAAGAGTGTACGCCTCAATCGGTTAATACCAAAATCAAGGCTACACATGTTTACTTCAGGATATCAGTCCTCAAAAGCGGTAAACTTCTTAGGTAGTATATGGCACACTCTATCCCATTTGTTGACACCTAATTTATACTCAGCGCATACAAAAAAAAGGAAAGAAAAAAATTTGATTGAAAAAAATATATATGTTAAATTTTTTTAAAAAAGAATTAAAAAAAAAAAGAAGCGCAGAGCTGCCACCCCTCTTCCTCTTTTCTTTTTCTTCTTTTCCCCACTTGGGCTTGGGCCCTGCCTTCCTCCTTCCTTTTTCTTTTTTTTCCTTTGAAATACTGAATAGCCCCCTTCACCCCTTCCAGCACGACCTGCTCGTCATCTCTCTTGGCCATTGGCAACCTACGAAGCAAAAGCATAGCTGCAGGAGGGCAGAAAGGGTGGCAATAGGGGATAGCATGATCGCATGGCAGGTGAGCGGCACGATCCTAGGGTCGAGCCGGTGGCGAGGCCGCTGGTTGGCCCCGATTGAGGCCACACAAGTGGGGGAGTGGGGAAAAGAAAGAGAAAGGGGGAGAGGAACGAGGAAGGGAAACGGGAAGAAAAGGACACGAGGAGAAGGCAAAAACGGCAAAAAGGAGATGGGGAGAGAAGAAACTCTTTGAGGCATCTTACGGTCACGGCGAGCTACCCAATCAACTTCGATCGCCATTGTAGTCCACAAACCTTAGTGAGGCATTTCATCGAGCATCTTGTGTGCGTTATTTCAATTCAAGCCGGCCGGAGCTCTTCTCGACTAGTGCGGGTGAGCTCAGAAACACCCGTCCCCATTGTGTTTCTTGTTATCTGGCTTGTTTCTTTAGACCTCGGACTTACGTGTGAGCCTCGGTCGAGCTCGAGGTTTTTGGATCCGTGGCACACACCGCTTGTTTGATGAAATGTCCCAGTGAAGGCCGCCCCTATTTTCTCGTTGTTTAGGGCCCTTTCATGTTCCTCTCTCTCTCTCTCCACCTCGCACCCCTCTCCCTTTGCGGCTGATTAGATCGGGTTCTTTGAAGCAACGTTGCTAGAGCCGAGGAGATCGAGTCACCAAGTACGTATGCGCGTCCTCACCGGAATTCACTCACGAGGCAGCCCTTCTTGCCGCTGCCCAAACCTTGACCATAGAGATCTCGGTTTGACCCCCGCACGCCTAGGCGGAGAGCCATTGTCTCGCCGTCGTCAAGAACCCCTCCTTGGCTACATGCCGCCATGGCCTTCTTTGGTCGCGGCCAAGGGATCGCAAACCAGAGGAGAGGTCAAGTTGGGCCATATTGTGGATCTGGCCCACTTGGCCTCGGTTTCTGCTTGGGCCCCTCGATCAGGCCCAATTCGGATTAGGAAGGCTCGATCGGGGCCAGTCAAGCCTAAGTTGACTAGGCAGGCCCGCCCGACCGGGGCCGAACTCCAGTGCGGTCTCCGTGGACTCGATTTCCATAGGCCGGTCTAAACTAGGTCGAGTCGAGACCAGGCTGACCCGATCCGCCCAAAAAAATTTAAAAATTTAATTAATTAAAATTAATTATATTATTATTATTTTAATTTCTTTTCAAAAATCCAAAATGTAGGGTTTGGTTAGAAATTGCCATGTTTTGCCTTTATAGTGTAATTAGGCCTTTAATTGCTCATATATTGATTATATTGCATGTTTAATTTACTTGTTTAACTATGTTTGCAATTACTTAGTTGCACGTATTTAATTTTACGCAATTGAGATCTTGGTATGATTGCGCGCTGCATGATCACCTCACATGTTAATGGATAGGTGTAAAATCAATACAAATTGCTTGACAAAAATATTTTCTTTCAAAATGAACAAGATTGGAAATCGAAAGGGCACTAATTGATCAATTAGTGTAATCAGTCCACTGATCCTAGTTTCTCTCTGGTTGCGTGGGAAGTGAGGTATATTCCCATACCTCACTTGGTTTCTAGTCGACCCAGATAGGCTAGTTGGCAACTTATTTTGTGAAATTCTAAAAATATCCCAATGTCACGTGGGGTATGGGCTTGGGAGAGCTCTCTAATCATGGGCCTTAGGTTCGCCCTTTAGGCAATACCCATGCTTTGTTCCCTCCTCCCGAGGGGTAGGTCGCGACACCATCCTTCGAGTTTATTTTGCACCAACATAACTCTCAAAGACTTGTCATGGATGGTGAGATATAGGATTAGAGGCACGCCACCGAATAGCGGTACCAAGACAAGTGGTTGCAAAGATATTGCTTAAGTTCTTTGAAAGACTTTTGGCATTCCTTGTCTCAATTGACTTTGGTGTTCTTCTTTAACGAGTTTGAAGAATGGCTTAGTAGTTTTTGATAGCTAGGAATCTTCTCAATAGACTTCGAACTTTCTTGACGGCGAGAGGTTTCAGTTGCAAATGACTTTCACCTTGGAGGGATCGATCTCAATACCCTTGCTATTAACCATGAATCCAAGAACCTTTTTAAACTTTTCCCCAAATACACATTTGTGGGGTTAAGTCTCAACTTGAACTTCCTTAGTCGGTCTAATAACTTCTCAAGACTTCAATGTGTCTTCTATCTCCTTATGCATCATGTCATGGAACAATGCCACCATAACTCTTGATATGTTTCCCCACCATTCTTCAAGCCAAAGAGCATGACTTTGTAGCAAAATATTGAGGTGATGAAGGCGTCTTGGTCTTGTTTTCTTCCTTCATCCGGGGTTATAACCGAAGAATCCATCCATAAAAGAGAATAACGAATCTAGCTATACTATCAACTAGAGCATCGATATGCGGTAGAGGAAAGTTGTCTTTAGGATTCGCCTTATTTAGGCCGCGTTATTCGACACATATCGGACCCGTCCATCCTTCTTCATGACTAAGACTATGTTGGCAATCCAGTCAACATATCGGGTAACTTCAATGAAACTTACTTTCAATAGTTTCACGACTTCCTCCTCAATTTTCTTAGACAACTCGAGTTTTGTTCTCTAGAGCTTTTGTTTCTTGGTTGAAATCTCAAGTTTGAGTGGTAACCGTATATTGGCATAAGACCAAGTAAAAACATCTTAGTATTCCTTCAAGAGTTTGATTAATCTATCATAATCTGTTTGAGAAGGCCTAGCTCAATCTTGGTTTCTTTGGAGTTTTTTGAATCTCCTAAATTCACGGTGATTGGTTGTTTAGCGGTAGGAGGTTTGGATTCCTCGTGTCACCAGCTATATTCCCTTTCAATAACTCGGGGATCATCTTCATTCTCTAAATTAAATAATTGGGTTGGCAAGAATCTTTTGGATACGAATCCCAGCCATGCATGTGAGTATCATGATGATGCAAAGTGTTATGCTTAAGATGCAACTAAAAATGGTTAGTATGTAAAGATAATAAATGCAATGCATGCAAATGCCATACAAAATTTATTTTTGGATACTAGGTTTTCAAAAAAATTTGGCGGAACTTCGCCTTTATGTCATTGGACATTCTTGACCACTAAATCGTTTTGAAACTACAGATTATGTGGAGGCTCGGGCCTCAAAGTATCATCATAAATTAGTTTGAAATACCTCACACGTCTATTAACAAAAAATGTGAATTTTTATTGGTATGCAGAATATTGCATTACAACATATATTGTCTTGGATCAATAAAGTTCACAATCTAGACAATTACAAGACATGCATGAAATGAACAAATGGGATTCCCTACGTGACATCTTGATTTTCGACCTTGTCCGGACTTTATGAACCAGGGTGTTCATCGATGTGCTTATGGCATTTTCTTTAAGTTGGCCACTCATAAGATAACTAATTTATATGGTGAAGCTGTTAAGGAAACGTGACGGACTTGAGGTTTGATCGAAATCGACTAGCTCGACCGTGATAATCGGCAAGGGTTAATACGGCATCGTTATAAGTGATTAGTGATTGGATATAGGTCGATTCGACAAGCATGCAATTGAGTGTGGGTAATTCCACTTGGTTGCAAAATTCGCGTTGAGCAGACCAACCCAATTTTCTATCGGTTGGTACCCGTACCCGTAGTGAAATCTTAAGATTTTTACAACAGGCGAGTCGCTATGAGTCGAAGATGCACAATGTGGATAAAAATAATCGACCACGGGTCAATTGCGCTAAAAATTTCTAAAAGCTACTCGGTAGTTAGGTCACGCTAAAATCGCGTTCGGTTGAAATTAACCACGAAATGAACCCGATTTTAATAATCAGTTCTGGCATGTCACAATTTATTTTGGGAATGTTGACTCATCATCTAAAGAATTTTCGGCAAGCTTGGACTTTCCGCAAAAATCAAAATTGGACATTTGTGGATCGGGAAATTCGGAGGCTCATTTTTTAGTGCACTTTTGGCCGTCAAGTTGGATCAAATGATAAGGAAAATTGTGGGATTGAGTGTAGACTTCCTACTTGGCATTTTGACCATTGATTTTAGGCCATTTGGTGTGAAATGGAAATGAAATTGAAGAGGAATGCCACAAAATTCGTAGGCCTTGGTGGTGCAACATTTCAGCTCTATACTTGGCTTCTTGGAAGATTGGTGAGGAAAGGGGTTGTGGATGAGGTTGAAGGTGATGGGGGTAGCCACTTGAGTTTTGAGGTTTTTGTGAAGACTTGGGAGGCACTTGGTCCCTTCTACTAGTTGCGGCTCCTCGCTTCTTCTTCCTTGCTCACCTTTCTCCATG